>NC_056739.1:589484252-589539252 GCF_019279795.1 Protopterus annectens
TGAACGAACTTCAGTGTGATGAATTCTTTGTGGACCAAAGAAACAAATCATCTGGGACTTGGTGTGCAAAAATTTGAAGTACAGTTGTTCTCAGTTTCATGAATTCTTGATGAAGACACCCAAATTGTTGGTGGCTACAAGATCTGATCAGAAATATACTTTTAAGCACAAGTAATTTTTGTGACTCTACCAAAACACACAGAATGAACATTTGAATAATTAGTTTACAGTTGTATTATTGTTTTGAACTCTTCCTGTACATAGTATTCATTGTACAATCATTATGAATAATAACATATCAAAGATTAATAATCTCAGAGTCAGACAGCACATAGGCCAAACAATATGATTTGTGTTTAACATTAAAATAGCATGTCCAGGAATTAGCTTTATGTGAGGTGGCAACCCTATTGAAACCCTTTCAATTAGATTTCATATATATATATATATATATATATATATATATATATATATATATATATATATAGAGAGAGAGAGAGAGATGGGTCTACTTTACATGGTCGACATTTCAGAAAGTCGACTTTCATATGGCCGAGACCATATAATTGACTTTCAGAATGCCGACTATGTAAAGTAAACATAAACACACAACAAACACTTACCTTAAACTGTATGCAGGATGGCTCTGCCTCCCCTGCACCCTGCCCCCTACACCCCCATAACTTAAATATACCAACTCCAAGATCGCACTACATTGCGGAAGTGGGAAATTTTCCCATTCCGCACTGTGTGGAGATAGCAGTTCCCCATGGTCGGCTTTTCAAAAGTCGATCATATGGTCTCGGCGATATGAAAGTCGACTTTATGAAAAGTCGACCATGTGAAGGGGACACATATATATATATATATATATATATATATATATATATATATATATATATATATATATATATATATACAGAGATCAAACTCAATTACGGGAATAAACTGGACAGCAATTTGTTATATTCTTCTGTTCGGTATAGAGAGTTCCATTTAGATTAGTTCAGCACACTGTCAGGTATTCCATTTAACTGAAAAATGCCTTATGGTTAATCTTTGCCTGGGATGGTATTTTTGCCTCAAAGATGGTTGTGGTGGGCTTAATCATTCCCCTGAGTTGCTTGTTGACTCATTTTTTTGCCTTGTTGAACTAAGTTTTTTGTCGGTTGGGTATAGCCATTCTTTTTTTTATAGACAAGATTTTCTTTCTTTTGTGGTACAGCTTCTATATATCTTATATATACTGGGGGTCCATAAAAGGGGCTTGTTTTTTGGAGTTTGCCCTAGATTTATTTTGATTTCGTACTGCTGTTTCTATGCAGTTATTTACATGCTTGTACAGGGTTTCCATAAATACTTCTGCATAGGCCACAGTGTTCTCTGAGTTTGGAGGCAAGGCTTGGAATTTACCTAAGTTATTACTTAATAGCAGGCAGTTAGCCTGGGAAAAGTTCTTAAAGGTTCTGGGTTTTGATGGGAGTTCACAATTTATATTTATTTCAGCATTCCTTCATATTTGTGAGTACCATATCTGGGATATTTGCACTCCTAGTAGATGTGCAGACTAGATGTTCAACTGACAAAATCCAGGAATCTTTAAGTCTGCATGTTATTGGTTGTAATTCATCCGATTATGGTAGGATAGTTGAAATCACCCATGAATATGGTGTTGGGCTGCATTGTGAGTGACGCCAGAATATTCAAAGACATGGTATGGTTAACCTGGGTCATAAACTGGGACCTATAGCTTGCTACAAAATGGTATTGAACTTTTACCTAAATTTAGTTGGACAGGGAGTAGCTTGAGCATTTCGCATTGTCTGACCAATCTTAAGGTGTGCTTACTTTTTATGTAGATTGATACACCATCACATCTTGTCCCTTCCTGCCTAGTAGGTGATCTAAATGTGTGAAAGACATTATAGCCTTGTACTGCTAGGGTTCCTTCTCTGGGTTTAAACCATGTCTCAGTAACTGCACAGATGTCAACACTCTCCAGGGTGAGGGGCACTGCCAGGGAGTGCAGCTTCTTGTTGAGACTCATAACATTGAGCAGTAATGCCTTCAGGTTATCTTGAGTATAATACACTATCTCAAAAGGTTTATTAGGTTGGCACTGCCTAAAAAAAGTACTATGGATGAATAATATTTTGGCCAGTATCCGAAAGCCAAATGGGTACAGGTGCAGAATATCCCTGACAAAGCAACGTGGTCTATTGATCATGTCCTTCCAAGATGGCAAATATTGAACCCCCTCGGAATGACACCAGCAACTAAGACAATTGTTAAAGTCAGTCATATTCTGTTTATACTGTGGTACTGTCCCTGGAGAAGGTAGAATGCCGGAACACATAATCTGAAATCTCTGTCATATCCCTCTTCATATGGTCTGGAGACATGCGTCTGAGGTCATTAATGCCCAAGTGGACTATGACAGGAGTCATACTGGTGCTTATGGTTCAATGTCCTGAGTGTGAGTACAATCTGGTGGATCCTTGTCTGATAGGCAATGGACCATGGCTGTTTCCTCACTCAGCCTGCTGAGGAGCACATTAGTGTGTCTCACAACAGAATCTCCAATGACCAATATATTGGGTTGTATGGCAGTTTGCTTTAAAGGCTTAGAGATTGAAACATTTTGATATGTCACTGTATGTGTCCTAGGGAGTGCTGTCTTTGTAGGGTGTTTGGGAGGTTGCTGAAGGTAGCATAAGGGAGGTGTTTGAGGTTTGGGTAGATTGCATTTAAGAATCTCAGCATGTGTGAGCTTGTGTCTGCAATTAAAGACTTTTTTCCTTCTTCAGAAAATGAATGTTAATTCATGATGTAGTCTTATTTTGTGAGCTTACTAAATCAGTAGTATTACTATTTTCAAAAGTATCTGATTTTGAAGCTTTCTCCATGAGTCTGTTGCTGAGAGGATGAGACATATGCTACAAGTATACGACTAAGACAAAGTACATAAAGCAACTGTAACAGAAAGTACTGGGTCATTTCAGAGACTTGGGAGGTCATTGTTAAGCAGAACCCAAGAACTGTTTCATTATTATATAATGCTTGACATGTAGTAGCATAGTTCAGGTTATGCATATACCTCTCCAAACACATGCACCAATTGGAAAGGCCACAGAAATACCTCACAAAGAGAATCCATGGCCTCCACAACACCTGTCCTATGCAGACAGGCTCAAATCACTATCACTCTACTCAAAATCATGCAGATTGCTCAGAGGTGATCTGTGTCTCACCTACAAGGCAATATTGGACCCTGCCCTACTAGAGATGCTCCATATCCATAAGTCTAACTCTTTGTGCATAACTGGCTAAATAGGCCTAAATCTAATATGCAAACTCAACAAAACCTGCTGGAGAGACAGATTTGTCTCCCAGAGACTACCCCGTCTCTGGAATAGACTTCCCACACATGTCAAACAGAGTACCTCACTGACCCTCTTCAAGCACAACCTTGATGAGTGGATGGAAAACCACAAATTTGTCCCAGGGGTTCCACCTTTGTCCCTCATTGACAGGGGTGACAGGTGCTGACTGAGGTTTCTTTTTTGGGGATGAACTCTTGGCTAGGCTTGTAAGGGCCCCAGGGCCATTAGCCTAGTAACCTCCTATAATCCTATAATCCTATAACAGAATAACTATGCAAAGATAATCACGTAAGCAGCCAGAATACAATTTAAATTGACTATTTTACTGTGCAGATTTTAGGATATGGCTAGACTGGCCTAAAGTCTGGATTGATGTGTATGCATTTTTTTTTTAGAAATAATTCCTGGGAAATGCATTCAGAAGTGAAGAGACAAATGAGGGAACAGTTTTAGTAGCACACCAGGCTGTGATTTGTCTCATGTATATTGTCATGCGAAGGTGACTAATTAGCTGAATCTAGCCAAGCTGGATATGTGGGACTCTAGCACATTGAAGGAGGGGGGAATGGGAAGAGTAACTTAGAATGAAACTTTCTCTTTTTTTTTTTAATTCTGTCCTGGCATCCACAGCTCCTCTGTGCTGGTCCTGTGGTTTAGGCTGCTTGTTTTCACCTCCCATAATCCATCCCGGGTGCTCCTACCTGCTTTAAATGCAAAAGGAATACCTCTGGCCATCACCTGAAGACACCCTGAATTGGCCAGCTTGCCTGGTACTTAGAAAAATACTACTGAAAAGATCCCCCCAACAAGATTGTGTAAATGTATGTTGCTTAACACTAATTAAATGTAGACTTGATGTACTATCTATAGAGTTAGTCTACCCTCCCGTGTGTGCGTTCCAGCAGCCTACCACAGACCGTTTGCCCTCTCCCCCTCCTGTTATCACTACCCTAGAATATATTTAAACCTAAGACTGGTCAACTATCACCTGACATTGTAGCCATCTCTGAAACCTGGCTAAAACCTCACATAAGTGACTCTGAATTCCTTCCCTCCAGATTTTAATCACTTCGATCTGATCGCCTAAGTACTCTAGGTGGAGGTGTAGCACTAATCTACTCCAACCAGCTGTCCTTTACTCCATATCCTAATCCCATCCCTTCTTTCAATAATGCTGAACTTGTAGCAGACCTTCTAAAAATTAACAATCATAAAAGCATCTTCTTCATTTCCCTCTATATTACTCCAGGTAACAACACCAACACCCTGGAAGACATCCTCTCCTGGGCCTTCTCAAATATGAAGCTGGAAACCTACATATTGGGTGATGTAAATATAGACTGGAACAAAATCAACAACCCTAACCCCACCATGTCAATCAATCTATTTATCTACACTCAACTTACTAACACCATCACTAGACCTAACAAAACCAAACCCCCAGGCTTCATACTAGACTGGATCCTAGCATCTCATCCCAATAAAGTCATACAATCTGGTGTCATACCAGACCCATTAGGAGACCACCTCCCTGCCTTCACCCATCAAGCTTCCCTCACTTCCCCACACTCCCACCAGTTCATCCACACTCAGAACCTCTCTAACTTTAACCCTACTACTTTCTCTGATTCATTTAGGAATACCAACTGGAACCCCCTGAAAACTCTTCCATTATACTCAGCCATTGACTTTTTCAATTCAACTTCCTTAAATGTCCTTAACTCCCTAGCTCCAGTAAGAACAAAAAGAGTAAAAACTAAGACCACCCCATGGCTTACCAAAGACACCAAAAAGATTATGCTACAAAGAGATAAAACCTGAAAAACATACCTCCAAACTAAACAACCAGACATCTTATTTAAATACAAACAGCTAAGAAACCTTGCCAAAAAACAAGTTATCAAAGATAAAAAGTCCTACTACATCAAAATGCAAACAAATCATGCAAAGAAACCCAAACAATTTTGGAACTCTATCAACTCCCTCCTTAGGCCAGGTACTAAAAACAATCCCTGCCCCAACACCAGCAAATCTGACCTTGAAATTGCCTCACTATTCAACACCGTCTTCACCACTTCTGTTGCTGACCTAACCAAGACCTTTACCAACAACAACCCTCAACCCCACCCCAACCAAACATCCTCTCCCTCCTCTCCCCCCACTTTCAAACTCAAACTGATCTCAACCTACCTAATAAAGAAACTACTCTCTAAACTAAAGCCTTGCTTCAACGCCCCTGACAACATTCCCTCCTCCTTCTTAAAAATAGCCTTCAATGGTATTGCTCTCCCTATTAGCTTCCTGATCAATAGATCCCTACTTGAATCCTATGTACCCAAACTATGGCGCTCTGTATATATTCTTCCACTTCACAAGGGTTGCAAAAACTGTAACGTCTCTAATTTCCACCCTATAGCCATCCTCTCCCCTCCCTCTAAACTCCTTAAAAATGCATTCATCTTCAGTAGTTGCCATTCCTTACCAAACACCAGCTACTCTCTTCTACACAACAAGGCTTCCACCCAGGGCATAGTACCAACACCGCCCTTCTCTCCTTCTTACATACTGTCAATTTAGCCTGTGACTCCGGTAATTTAGTATCCTCAGTTCTGCTGGACTTATCTAAAGCTTTTGATACCATCTCCCACACCCACCTTCTAAATCATCTGTTTAATCTCAATCTCTCCCACAAAACTCTCTCCAGGTTCTCCAACTATCTTTCCAACAGTTCCCAGGCTGTCAAATGGGGCCAGGGCACCTCCACCTTCCATCCTACCCCCACTGGAGTACCCCAAGGATCCATACTTGGCCCAGTTCTATTCAACATCTTTATTAACGACTTTCACAAGGCCATACAAAATACTAAAATTGTTCAATATGCTGATGATTCTACTTTAATCTGCTGTGCCTCCAACTTAACAGATCTCCAACTACTGACACAAACAGCCTTCTCAACTATCGAAAACTGGATGCTCCAAAATCACCTTTCATTAAATGCTAACAAAACTAAAATCCTCAAATTCTCTCCTTCTAAATCCACCCCTATTGATAAAAATTAATTCCAAATAACCAACCATAACAACTCCATTCTAGAGGTCATTCTCTCTGCCAAACTTCTTGGTGTTACCATTGATGAACACCTAAAATGTAATACTCACGTCCAGCTAAACATAAAGAAAACCCACATAAAACTCAGCCTACTTTATAGAAACAACCACTTCCTCTCTCCTGCTACCAGACTAACTCTCGCCACTACTTATCTTCTTCCCTCTCTACTGTATGGCGCCCCTCTGCTTACTAATTTATCCTCCTCACTATCCTCCAAACTAGAAGTTTGTTACAATAAAATCTCCAGATTTGCTACCAAAGCCAAATCTTCCTCTAATCACTGTTACTCCCTTCACTCATTAATCTGGCTTGAACTCCATAACCAACTTGACTTTCTGTAAATCACGACTGCCTATAGACTACTATTCCAACCTACCAAGTGCCCTGCACTATCCAATATCCTACAACCATATACTCCCCATAGAACACTTAGATCTATCCACCAAAATCTAATCACCATCCATAAACCCAAGTGCCTAGCTGGTCAACTTCTGCTTTCCTTCACCTTAGCCAAAAAATGGAATGCTCTTCCCTCCACTCTTAGGACTTGTGATAACCTTGAAAACATTAAAACTCTTCTTCATTCTCACCTTTACTCAAACAGGAAATGCAACTGTACTCTTCACCCTATACCTCTCAAGGTCTCCTCCGCTTTTACTCCTGGCTAACCTCTCACCTAGCTAACCTTGTTCATTTGTATTTTGTATAAATAACTATACTGTAAAATCTAGCCACAAGGCCATTTGCCTGTCTTTTACACCTAAACAAAATTGTAATTGTTTGTTTCTTTATGAATGCTACCTGTTTATTTGTCAGTAATGCAAAGTTTCTTAGTAATTATTCATGTAACTATGTATTGTTGGAGCTTTTCTCCCCGGGCCTCCACTGAAAATAGGCTCCCCAAGTCCAGTGGACCTCTCCGGTCATCAAACTGGAATAAATAAATAAATAAATAACTCACCTCATCTGTTTGAACTCAAACCCATCTCCACTAACTTTCTAAAAAAAACTTTTGGCCAAACTTAAACTTTGCTCTAACGCTTCCGAAAATATTCCCTCTTCCTTCCTAAAATGTGCTGCTGATGGCATTGCTCTTCCAATCAGCATCATTATTAACCAATCCATAAAAGAATCATTCATCCCCAAACTCTGGTGCTCAGCTTATATTCTTCATCTTCATAAAGGAGGCAAAAATACCAACATCTCAAACTTTCACCCCATTGCTTTGCTCTCACCAATCTCCAAAATACTAGAAAAATGCATCCACCTCCAACTTATGCCTTTCCTGACCCAAAACAATCTTCTTACTCCTACCCAGCATGGCTTCCATCCATGCCATAGCACAACAACCACTCTATTCTCTTTCCTAGAAATTGTCAATCAAGCTCGAGATTCAGGACACTTAGTTTCTACTGTTTTACTCGATCTGTCTAAAGTCTTTGATACTGTTTCCCACACGCACCTTCTCTGTCATCTCTCAAACCTTAATCTCTCACATAATGCTTTATCCTGGTTCTCCAGCTATCTGTCAGACAGATCACAGGCAGTCAAATGGAAGAACTCCATCTCTTCCTTCCTACCTACCCCAACTGGTGTACCACAGGGTTCCATCCTTGGGCCAATGCTTTTTAACATCTTCATCAATAACTTTCACACTGCTATTCCTGATGCTAAAATCATTCAATATGCAGAAGATTCAACCTTAGTCTGCTCTGCCTCAAACCTGTCTGAATTGCTGACTAAAACTCAAACTGCCTTCTCAACAACTGAAAACTGGATGCACCAAAACCATCTCTCTCTCAATGCAAATAAATCAAAGATTCTACTATTCCCTCCCACAAAGACCCTCTCCTACCGTAAAAACAACTTTAAAGTCTATAGTCAAACCAACTCACCTATAGAAGCGGTCCCCTCTGCCAAACTACTTGGCATTACTGTAGATGAACACCTCAAGTTTCATCATTTCACATATAATTCCCCTCCACAAAGGCAGACCCTCTGCAGAACTAACCAATTACCACCCCATAGCTATTCTCTCTCCACTCTCCAAAATACTAGAGAGATGCATACACTCTCAGGTCTCAGACTACCTCCTTACTAACAACCTCCTTTCCAGTACTCAGCATGGTTTTCGACCAAACCATAGCACCACCACTGCCTTACTCTCCTTTACTAACACTATCCTTCAACATAAAAACAATGGCTATCTCTCCTCTGCTACTTTCCTAGACCTATCTAAAGCATTTGACATGGTCCCACACAAACAACTTATCTCTGTCCTCAATAAACTATTCTTCTCACAATGTCACCAACTGGTTTCAGAGTTACCTGTCTGACCACCAACAATCCATTGTTTGGCAGAATGACATATCTCCCAACTACCTGTCTCCATAGGGGTTCCCAAGGATCCATCCTTGGACCCCTACTCTTCTCTGTTTACACCAATAATCTATCCTCTGCCACCAAACATGGCACACTCATACAATACGCAGATGACTTGACCATCATCTGCTCAGCCCAGTCCCTACCCAAACTGCAAAAAGTCACACAGGAAGCCTTTTCCTCTGTTAAAACATGGTTACCCGATGCCCAATTAATACTCAACCCAAACAAAACTAAACTACTCATCTTCCAACCCACCAAACATACTCAAAACAACTCTCACTTTAACATCACAGCAAAAGACAACATCACTATATAACCAACTGAACAGACCAAATTGCTAGGAGTGGAAATAGACAATAAACTAAAATTTGATATTCACATATCCATGACCATAAAAAAAGTCTACAAAAAACTAGGAGCATTATACAGAAATAAGCAATTTCTCACCAAAGCAGCAAAGATTTCAATAGCAAATTCCCACCTTATCTTCACCCTACTTTATGCCTCTCCAATATATACCAACCTAAGGCAATGTGATCTAAACAAGCTAGAGACCTGCTACAACAAAATCGCCAAATTCGCCAGAGGGGCATCCTACCGTAGTCACCACTGTCTCTCACTTGCTGAAGTGGGCTGGCTTGAACTCCCTCACCTCCTTCAGTGGTATCAACTCTCACTCACCCACAAACTAATAAACCATCCACTAAATGTCCCATCCCTCCAGAATCTACTCCAACCCTATTGCACCACCAGACCACTAAGATCCAGCAACAAAAATCACTTGCAGATCACTAAAGTCAATAACTCTGCTGGTGAAGCACTATTCTCTTGTGCCATAGCCAAATTATGGAACTCACTCCCACCCACAATTACCTCCGTACCATCATGCACCCACTTCAAAACTTTACTAAAAACGCACCTAAAAACATGCTGGCTATGCCCTTGCAACTCCCACTCTAATATCATCCACCCCATCCAACCACTACCTTTCTTTCCACTCCACTAACTACCTTGATTATAGCAAGCTCATATGCTCATAAGCCTAGTACTTATTATACAGCAGGAACTTCTCATTGTAACATTTGTTAATGTCTGTTATGTAGTTCACAGATAAAGATTCTAGTTGTCTACTGATGTACTTTGTTCTTCATCTGTAAATATGTTGTAAATAATTGCTATGTTAAATTGTTAATCGCTATGTAATCCAATGTAACTACTGTCTGTTTATTTTACTGTGGAGCTTTTCT
Source organism: Protopterus annectens (assembly GCF_019279795.1). NCBI lineage: Eukaryota > Metazoa > Chordata > Ceratodontiformes > Protopteridae > Protopterus > Protopterus annectens. The sequence goes on from NC_056739.1 coordinate 589,494,376, forward strand.
CCCGGGGCCTCCGCTGAAAATGGACCTACGTCCAGTCGGACAATCCCGGTCAACAAATTTAAATAAATAAATAAATAAATAAATAAATAAATAAATAAATAAGTTTGATATTCATATTCAACAAAATATTAAGAAAACCCACCAAAAGCTAGGTATGCTGTATAGGAATAATCGCTTTCTCTCCAACTCTATCAGGCAAACTCTGGCTTCAACTTATCTTCCTCCTTCCTTATTATGCGGAGCCCCTCTCCTAAATAACCTGTCCTCTTCTATCATCTCTAAACTAGAAAACTGCTACAACAAAATCTCTAACTTTGCCTCTAAATCTAAAAATACCACCCATCACTGCCTAACCCTACAATCCCTGAATTTGCATGAACTCTCAAACTACCTAGACTATCTCCAACTCACTACTGCATATAGACTCATATTTCACCCAACAAAATGTCCCGTTCTAACATCCTTCCCCCTTATACACCCAACAGAGCTCTCAGATATGAAAATCAGAACTTAATTACTATCCATTGACCTAAATGTCCTGCGGCCAACTTCTCCTATCTTTCTCACTAGGCAAAAAATGGAATTCCTTTCCCTCCAGACTAAGAACCATACCAAACTAAGAAAACCTCAAAACCCAACTATTCAAACACCTGTCCACTAAATGGAAATGTACCTGCCTTCACCCAACCTAATCAAAGAGGGTCCTCTCTCTCTCTCTGGTTCCCATGCTCTACAACCTTCCATGATCAATCTAACCTCTCAACAATTTCTATAGCTTCTCTCTAAGCTCTCAACAACTCCTACAGCTACCCTCACACAGCCCAACCTTGTAACTATTGTAAATAGCATTCCACTGTTGATGTGTGTATGTAAAGCGTATTTACATTTTCTTAAAAGTTTTGTATGTAAACTGTTTCCACACCTAACACATATGTTTTCCTCAGATGAAACTGTATGATCCTGCTACCTTCAAGCTTAATTAATTTGTTAACTATGCATGATATTGAATGCATTTATGGGTAACTATTCTACATAATATTATCTTTAATATTAACTACCAGTTGTATCTAAATTGTATAATGCATCTTGGAGCTTTTCTCCCCGGGCCTCCACTGAAAATGGGTCAATTTGTCCCAGTGGACTTCCCCGGTAATCAAACTGCAAATAAATAAATAAATAAAGTCTTTTATCTCAGTAATTTGTTGACACTTTTGTAAGCTTCTTTCAGACAATGTGTAGCATATTCGCAGGAACAACATTTGTAAAACTCAGTGCAAACCAGTCAGTGACACATGATCTGCAGACTCTCAAACTCAGCATTTTTTAGGTGTTCCATTCTAAGTGAATGGAAGTGTAGTTTGACAACAAATGCTAGGGCTATTTATTTACACAATATGTGGTCTCATAGTGCATTATGGGACATATTTTGTTTTCCAACAGAATCAGGATGCAGGATGTCTGCCCCCATGAGAGCAGAAAAGGATAAAAAATAAATAAAATTAAGAATGTGTGCAAGCAACTTTAAAAGGTGCAGTAATTCAACAGCAAACAAAAACACAGTATACACCACAGCAGAAGTTATAAAACTTTAATAAACACACTTTAATAAACAAAGGTAAAATGTGATTCAAGAAATCAGAGGAATGTACCACTACACCATTTGAGCTGTCTTGTTAAGTGCTTTCACAGCCATTAGCTGCTTCATCAGACATAACTGAAAAGCATTAATCAACTTCCTTTTAAAACACAACTTAACAAGTCTTAACAACTCAGTCTCTATGATAAAGGCACATAGCAGCAAATTGTAACATGTTTACTAGAGTTTTATGTATTTATGCTTTTTGATAAAACATTTAAATTACAGTGTCTTATACAAGTTGATGAAGTTTAAAAAAACATGAAATGTGTTGCTAATCATGTGACTATGACATCATGTATTCCATTAGTACATGAAGTTTTGTAACATTACAGATGAAATTGCTCAACATTAAATATATTTTCTGCAGATGGAGTGGTCAGTGTATTTTGTTTTTTGGTTTCAGTATTCTGACTTGACTGTACCTTTTCATGGATTTTGTGGTTCAGTACCCATAGAACACCAACACAGCACAGATACAACTTGAATATTTCATACAGTCAGTGAATAGTGGTTCATAGGTTCATAGTTGTGTAGTAGGGCTTTTTTAAACCTATTCATGCATCCCAAGTCTCTGACAAGTTCTGGTACCCAAGGTAAGTGTAAGCAGGGGTTTGGGAGATAAAACATTTACAAACTGGGGCCTGGGAGATGAACAATTTACAGGCTGCCAGTATCCAATAGAGACATAGGTGCCAAACCAGGGATGACTTTCCTGTTCTCCATCCAGTTGTCCAAGTTACACTTGAATAGGGTTAGGGAGGAACTCTGCTTCACATGGATGGGGGGCCTATTCCAGAGAAGTGGTAGTCTCTGGGATACATACCTGTCTCTCCAGCAGGTCCTATTTATATCATAGGCAAGGTTTATGTCTTTAGAATGGGTAATTCTGATGTTGTTTATTTTGTGGATATGTAGGAGGTCCATCAGGACGAGGTCTGACAATGTCCTGTATGCCAGGCATAGATCTTCCAGCAGCAGCCTGTAGGAGACAGAATACAAGGATAAAGTCTTGAGGCAGTCTGTACAGGACATGTTACTTTTGTCCTGTATTCTTTTAGTGTGGAACCTCCACAGAATGTTCCGATTGTTGGATGTGCATGGTTAGTTACATAATAAAGGCGGCATTGTACTCAATGATAGGTCTGATGAATGCTGGAAACAGTGGAACATTGACTTCCTTAGACCTAGATGCCATACCTTTGTTTATAAGTTGCACAACATAGAATGATTTCCTCACTACTCTAGACAAGTGAGGGTCAAAGGCTAGATTACTGTCGGTGTGTTCCCAACTACTGGGTCAACTCTTAGGGGTGTGTTGTCAATACGATAGTTACTAGGTGTAGATAGCCTGCTGATGCTTTGAGTCCACCAGGGTGGGTTGATTTTTAGGTTAGTTCTGTACTTCCTCCTGGCGGGTACCACTGTCTCTATACAGCTATTAGTATGCTTGTATTGTGTTCCTGTGAACAGTTCCACATAGGCAGGAGTGTTCTCAGGGTTTCGGTGAACAGTTCCATGTTGGCAGCAGTGTTCTCAAGGTTTATCAGGGCTTGAAAATTTGCCAGGTTATGAATTAATAGTAGGAAGTTAGCCTTAGAGTAGTTCTTTAACATTCCAGGGTAAGCTGGGGATCCAGGTTTTATTTTTACTTCAAAGGATAACATTTTATGGTCTGTCTTTACAAGAGAAGCCATTACACTAGGGATTATGCAGCACTCCCCCATAATAATGAAGACCAGATCCAGTATGTTTGCACCTCTGGTTGATGTGTTGACACTCTGGTCAAAGGAGTCTATGTTTACAAATTCCATGTTATCTCTGAACCTGTATATTTGGTGTTGTAAATGATTCCCAGTTAGTAGTGTAGTAATTAAAGTATCCCAAGAATATGGTATTGGGTTGGGCATTGCCTAAAAAAAGGTACAAAGGGGGCAGGGATGCTAGATGTCCCTATTTGAACGGGACTGTCCCAAGATCAGCAGCCCAGTCCCGAGTCCTGCACTGCCTTTTTAACTCCCAGCGAAACAGGTTCCACTTTGAGATTTTTGATTGGCTCATATGCTGGCATATGAGCCAATAAAAAAGCGCAAAGCAGGGTTACTTCTGTTCAGTGCAAAACAGCAGGCTGTTCCGCATTAAACAGAAGAGGCTCGGCTGTGCAATTTTTGATTGGCTCACATACCGGCATATGAGGCAATCAAAGGATCCACTTCTGCATAATGTGGAACAGCAGGCAGTTCCACACAAAAGACCAAAAGACCTTTAGATATTATTCAAAAGCCTAGAGGGGATAGGTGCAGACCATCCATGGCAAAGCAATGTGGTCTGTTGACCATCTCTTTTCATGCTGACAGATATTGCACCCACTTAGAATAACACCAGAAACTAAGCCAATTATTAAAGTCTGTCATCTTCTGTTCATATTGTGGAATCATCCTTGGAAAAGGTAAAATGATGCTCTATGCTTGGCTCATACCAGCCTGGGACTCATATTCTGAGAGCTCCATGATGTCTCTCTTCATATAGTCTAGGGAGGTATATCTTGGGTCATTTACATCCGCATGGACTATGGCTGAGTCATAGTGGTATTTGTGGAATGTAGGTTCCTACTGAGGTTGACTTCAGTGTCCTTATTTTCATATCTCCTTCCACCAACCCTTCTTCCATTATTAATGACACTGCTTATCTACTCCAATTTAATCTGCTGTGAGTTATTTCCCAGTGGAGTTACCCTGCCTCTGCCAACAGTCTTTCATTCTATACCTCTCTAGCATCTACCAAATGGCATTTCAGCCTACTTCCTTCACCTCACTGTGTTCATCTTATTATCAGTGACCTCATTCACTACTCACACAGTATTCAGCTGTATCCATCCCCAGTCTCTATATTAACACTTCACTCAGTCTGTCTGCTACTTAATGTATCCTGTTTGTTCCAGCGCCCTCCCTCTTTTGCCTGCTTTAATCCCATTTTCTCATGTCAGTGCAAGTGCTCCACCATTACTTTCTGCAGTTCCATTTCTTTCATTCTCAGCTATTCTATTCTATTCAGCACTCATCCATCTTTTAAATAATGGATCCTCAATGAGAGTTATAATGATGTAGGTGGTCTGATCTCTTTCTTTCATTTCCATTCAAACAAACAATTTCTTGGTATTCTGCTTTATCAGAAACCAGTCATTGCAGCTAGCTTGCATACTTAACATCCCAGAAAATAATACAGTGTCTCTCCCTAATCATCCCCCCAACCAACTTCCCACTTTCATTTCATGTTTCAGTTCTATCCATACCTGCCATGTGATGTGTTAACCATAGATTATTTATTACTTTAACTCTAATGTTGCAAAGAAGTCACCTCACCCCTCCAGAGGGCTTGCCCCTACCCATCTTAGTCCTACATGATAACCCTACCCTTGTCCTTAACCCTGACTCTGTACATTATATTACTGACAACACTTTCCCTAACAATACCATTCTTCAGACAGACAGAGGGTGGCGAAGTTTGCAGTCTTTTTTTTTTTTTTTTTGGTTCTGTTGCTTCTGGCCCAGAGTATTGTTTATGGAACAGAGAATGGGCAGCATTTATGCTGTGTGCCTAGCCATACCTTAAACCCTTAGCTCAGGAATCAAGGACAAAGCCAGAAAATAATGGGGAACAAAGGCCCAAAATCAAAGACATTTTTTAAATATTCCTCTTGCAGGATTGAATGTTGCTGAAATAAAATAGTTTGCATTAGCATGCATTTTCTAAAGTTTATGAAGACAAACTCAAAACTGTGCTACTTAGTGACTGCAATCCTCGATGATTTGCTAACAGTTTTACATGGAGCATGCCAAAAATATGAGACAACTTCAGGAGCATCTACGTGGAGCTACACAGATGCCTCATCATGTAATTGACTAATGATTTAGTGATGTCATGAATCTTGGCAGATTCAGAAAGAATGGCCAGAAACTGCATATACAATGCTATGCTCAAAGAGAGGAAAGTACTCCTCAACAAAGGAATGGAAAATTAAGCTAAAATAGTCCTTTTTTCACATACTAGCTACCTTGCACAGAGGAGCATTGCATGCTGCACACATTTACTTGCATGCTGAGGCTCAACCATATATCTAAAAAAATGTAATCAAAATGCATTTTTCTCCAACATTTTTAAATGGTAACTGCTACTTTGTTGATATACCATTAAAGATGCACAATGACACAATCATAGTAGCTAACAATGATGGATATGCATCTTTACTTGCTCACTTAAGAAGAATATTTCTTGGTTTCTAAGCACTCAATGAAGCTATTAGGCATGAGAGGGAGGCCTTTACTATGTAAACCATGTTGTATTGGTCACTTGGTGAGATGCAAAGATAGTGCAGTAGATGCAAATGAGATGGCCATTATTTCTTCAGTGTGCTTTAATAATTTTTTTTAATCCGGACATGATGTTAACTTGATATTGTGCCTATATTCCCACATCTATTAATCCTGTTAACTCATTCATCTTTATTGGTGCTACTCGTGAAATCCTTATTCTCTACTTAAATTATCTCCACCACCAGAGATCTGGCTATTGATTACTGCCATTCTCTGAATGCTGTTTTCAGCTTTCACCTTTTCACTTGTAGCTTTGGTTTTCTTTGTCTTCTTCCTTCCCCTCATTTGCACCATCCTTTGTTCATTTTCCAACATCTTCATTATTTATTTTTTGCTTATCTGCTCCCTTTTTGCTACATTTTCTTTTAATAGTTTCCCTTCGCTTGTTTCTCTAAGCTATCTTAGACAATCATCTTTCCTTCTTGCTTATCTTCCTCCATTTGTCTTCTCTCCGTGGCCCTCTCTGAATTCCATCTGCTTTCCTTCCCTTTTTTGTCACCTTTTGTCCCTATTATCATTCCATTATTCCTACGTCTCCTCTTCCACTGTCTTCTTAATAGCATTTATGATTCCCACTGCTACTGTTATTTGTACCCTATGCCAACCCAAGTATGCTTTCCATTTCTATCTAGCTGCTCAGATTCTCAGCATACTCCTTCAACCATTTCTTGGATACTTGTCAAATGTTTTAAGCCTGATGAGTGGAAACTTTTTTTTTGAAAATATTTTATTTATACTTTGTTGAGTAGGTTAGTCTCATAAGATTAGCAGCCTCTTTTCAAAATGGTTTCACACTGACTGGAGGAAACTTCCCCTACTCTTGTTTAGATGTTATGGTTTATTTTACATTCACCTAAGCTACCACCGGTTCAGGCAGATGCAGCCTTCGTTTAACATCTCATCCATAAGAAAGCACACTTAGGAGTGCAGCACCTCCCCCTCATGCTGTACTACAATGTCAGGACTGGAAAAATCCATCCAAGCACCTTGTGTTAGATTAGAACACAGTCATCTGAACTTCCAGCACTAAAGTCAAGTGTTCTATCTGTTGAGTCATTGATGCTGCATGGATACTGAGCTGACATCACCCAATGAGTGAGGTAAGAACTCAGTTGGAAGTCCATTGGTGCTATACACAATTTTAGCCAATTAAAATAAACATTATCAGAAGGGGACAGAGGATATGCTCAATGTTGTTTTGGTGAGAATTGGCTTAACTGATGGTGTGTGTGTGTGTGTGTGTGTGTGTGTGTGTGTGTGTGTGTGTGTGTGTGTGTGTGTGTGTGTGTGTGTGTGTGTGTGTGTGTGTGTGTGCGTGTGTGCGTGTGTGCGTGTGTGCGTGTGTGTGTGTGTGTGTGTATATACGCGCGCGCGTGTGTGTAGAGATTTTTCATTGTTCAGTCCTGCAAGATCCGCGGTGGTGGTGCTGCGGTAGCGTTGTCGCCTCACAGTAAGCCGCTGTCTGGTTCGATTCTCAGCTAGAGCGTCTTCTGCGTGGAGAAATTCGTGAATGGGCATACCTTCATTGAAGGTTGTGCATCAGGCCTGGCAAGCCGGTACATAAAAATCAACTGCCAGTCATTAGCGGACCAGAGTTCCGCTGTGGTGACCCCTAACTGGGAAAACCCGAAAGAGAAAGAAAGTCCTGCAAGATGGACAGCGTCTATACAGCTCCCAGAACACAGATGATGGATTTACAAATACATATTCAGTGTTCTTTTATAACACCTGATAATATTACTCCTGCATCCTGAAAGTATGGCAAACTAAATTGGTGGACTAAATTTGAGTTTGCGTAGCCATATTGATGAGCATATATCTACTCAGCATGGTAGCTTCACTGTCTCTTACAGCAGTGCTGGCATGGATTTCTGTGGTGGGCTCAAAGACAGTCGTGCTTGCGTGAAGTTAAGTACCAAAAAACTGAAGCTGAAACTGAAATTATGTCTTTGCTTCCAGTGTATTTGTGTTTGACTTTATGAGCTATTACAAGGAGTTGATATGCCTGACAGACTACTTATTGTTCAAGTATAATTTAAGGCATGGTGCATAGTCACACTTCTTGAAGGTTGTTCTATGTTTTTTTTTTCCTACTGCAGGATGTCCCAGTGTTTCAAAGGGAAGTTATTTATCTTTAATGCGTGGAGTGTACCATCACACAAATTAGATTTACATTGTGATATACTATTCCATTACTGAGGAATCCTGACTGAAGATCTTTTAAAATGAATAAATGCATTTTGAAAACTAACATACATTAAGAAAGGAATTAATACATTTATTTAAAATTTCAAGAAATCTTCTAGACTCTGCATACTGAAAGGGAGTTAGAGGTCAAAACTGCAGTGAAAGAAAAAAATATTGTCTAGACTCAAATGGATCATATTGATTTAGAAATCTTGGGCAAAAGTGAAATTGATGGATCCGAGATCTTAAATAGAATAAGACAAAAGACAGATAAAACAAATATAAAAGGTTCACTAATACCTATTTTTCATCAAGCTGATGAAGCGAGAGAGAGGCAGACCTTTTCTGTTGCATTTGGATACTCATTATTAACTGCTGTTAAGGAAAGAGAAGATAGACTAGGTAAGATACACAAAACTAGTTGAGAATTATGGAGCGTGTGCCTGAAGAAAGCAGGGATAAGAGAAGTGAAATAGTAAGCAGAAACAATGTGTAGCCATGCAAACACTCAAAACCAAGAAACAAACAAGGTCCACATGGTCCTGGACTAAACAACAGTGGATTCAGAAAGCCAAAACCTCATAAATCGTAATAAAAAAGTAGTTTAATACCAACCATTAAGCACTTTCTCCAAAAATCTCTGGACTTCCTCAAAACATTATACACACTGTTCCAATCATGTTTAAATACAAAAAAAAATAACAATTAATCATCAGCTCATTATGCTGTCAAACTGTTAAAACAATTAAGATTAATTTAAAAATCATTAATTTAAAAATCTTACCATATCAAAAACATTATTAATAAGAAACCAGATAACAGTATAATGCATTCACTAAAATGTTTAAATAATATGTAAGACAGCCATATCTTTCAATATTATAACTTAGCAGCCCTCATTCTAAGCACAGGCTATATTGATACATGTTTGTTTACCCCTGGTTTAACAGTGGTATCCAATCTGATCTGCCAGAGCAGTTCGTTATACTTTAGCCTATTTTCCCAGAAACCTCCTCTAACATTAGGATGAACTATTTCTAATATACCAAATTCAAATTTCACAAAATCCTTCACAGGTAAATGAATGATTATACAAAGCATTGTTTAGATTGTTTTTTTTTTCATAACGTACAAATGTTCATACATTATTTTTGGCCAGTTTCCTTTCTGTTTTCCCTACATAATAACACTGGCATCAGTTACATGCTGCTATATATACTGACCCTTTTGAATCACAATTTCCTTTTTCAAAATTATTTCCATACCATAATTGTTACAGTATGCTCAACAAGTATTAAGATTGAAAGTAATTCTGCTACAAATATGTAACATAAATAAGGTATAAAATAAAGCATGCTTAAATGTAGAAATAGAGTTTAGCAATATGTGATTAGCATCCATACTAAATGACTGTGGCTTGAAAAATAAGAAATGTGCTTAATGGACATGTCTCCTACAGAATCAGCAAAATGTATGCATTTCACACTGTCAGCAAAAAAGCTGACCTCTTACAGACTTAAAAACAGGATGTATGCATTTCACTTGGTCAGTAAGAGCAAAAATGTAAAAAATAGGATGTATGCATTTCACATAATCAGTAAGAGCAAAAATGTAAACAACAGGATGTATGCAGCTTCTTTACAGAATGGACAACAGGAAAACGATCTGTACATGTTTCTATTATATGACTGTTAAGTAAGGAAGTTTGAATGGATATGCTTTCATCAGTCAGCATTTGCACAAGATGTTTCCTTAAATGACAATTCCAGTATTATTTCTCTACAGGATGAAAACATATTTTCTGCAAACACCAGCAAACAGATGTTTTCATACAAAGACCAAAATAGAATACCAAGGGGAAAAACAGGATGTAAAACCACTATAAAGAGACTATAGCAGATAACATTGTTAGAGGTATTTGTGTAGGAACACCCATTGGTTTCGAGGTAATATTGTATCTCTCACATCATCCATGCTGTTTGAGAAGTAAAGTAGCACAGTACCTGAAGCTGTAACAGTAGTTCATGTGATTTGTTATGAAAAGTCATTTATTGGTTACTGTTTTTATAACAGAGTTTGATGCCGCATCAGTGCATATTCTGCAAGTTTCTGTGGGCAACAGACTGTGAATGCAATTATAACTAGACTTTGATCCAGCCAGCAAGACCTTGGTGTCTTAAGAAGACTTTGGTTCCAGCACATTAAGCAGCACCTTGATAATTCATTTTTCAATAATAGTTGTTTAAAGAAAAATGATTTTCTCCCTAATATAACTGCAGCAACTACATCTGCCTCATTTGGTAGTGCCCTTTTGTTCCAAATCCTTGCCTTTTTCCAAAATTTATTTTATATTAGTAGACACTTTGTGTATAAGGACAGGAACGTCCCCCACTAAATTATAAATCTCTCCACCTGTTTTTAAGATAGTCCAGTTATTCAAAATTAGATTTTAGTCTGGAGACTAAACTCACTGTACTTAATAGCCATAGCATTTTGAAAAATATTCTTATTAGAATTATTATCTTCAAAAATAAAATATAGCTTTTCTGACCTCAAAGGTTTACCCAAAATAGGTAAATATTTTACACCCCTATTTTTAATCACCTCTACTCTGAGGTCATTTAACAAATCAGGTGGATAACTCCTTTCTATAAATATGTTGGTCATTGTATCTAGTTCTTGCAAAAGTAGATCATTCTTTGAAACTGACCTGTCTGTCCTTATAAAATGCTCTTTAACCAAGTTCTTTTTGCAAAACCATGGATGACAACTGCTGTAAATCAGTAGGAATTTGAAAAAGTATCCTTCCTAAAACTAGTAGAAACAATATACTTCTTTTCTGAGATTTAACCAGCAGCATAGTCTCTATGTAGTTTGTTTCTACTATTTTCCAAAAGGATACTTTTTTCAAATTCCTATCTGTTTTACAACAGCTGTCATCCACCTTTAGCCCTTGTCTGTGGAGTTAGTAGTCTACAAGTGTAGATGGAATTGAAACCCTGCACTGCTGGGGTGTCTCTGCTGCTTTAAACTATGTCTCTGTAACTGCACAGATACCTATATTCTCAAGTGTGAGAAGGGCTTGAAGGGAGTGTAGACTTAGACTCCTGACATTGAGCAATAACACCTTGAGCTTTATCAGAGTTGATTTTGCTATGTCGGTAGGTTTGTCACTTTGACATTGCATAAGAAAAGGCACTATGTGAGTGGATATTGTTTTAGCCAGTATCCAAAAGCCTAGAGGGAAGAGGTTCAGACCATCTTTGGCAAAGCAACATGGTCTGTTAACCATGTCCTTCCAAGCTGACAAATATGGGATCTATTTAGAATGACAACAGAAAGACAGCCAGTTGTTGAAATCAATAATTTTTATATTGCAATATACTGTTCAATGCTATGCTCATACCAGCCTGAGAAACATAGTCTGAATGCTCCCAAATGTCTCTCTTCATATACTCCATGGAGATACATCTCCTTTACACCTACCTGGACTATGATGGAATCATACTCGTACCTGTGGTGTAATGACTTGACTGTGTGCATACTTTTGGCAGTTTCTGGCTCCACATAAGCAAATAAGCTATCTTTCCTTGTTCATCCTGATTAGAAGGGCACCAGGATATCTTGCAACGGAGTCTCCTATGATGAGAGTCCAGGGAAGTGTGTTTGCTTGCCTTAGCAGCTTAGTGTTTGGAGCTCTACTGGGAGTGACAGTATATGTTGTATTAGGTGTTGTTTTTCCTGAGTGCCTTTGTGTTTGTTGAGGTATAGCTATGAAATGGGTGGTATAGGCAATCGTTGTTTAGGAAGATTGCTTTTAAGTGCCTCAGTATACATTGGTTTATGTTTGTGTTGTGTGCTGTGTGATGTGAGTGTTGTGGGAATGGTTTCAACAACCTCATGTGTACTTATACGCGAGAGTTTAGCCTCCAGTGTCATTGTGCAATTACACCACTCCCATACTGTGTCTGCTTCTTTAAGTCATTGTCAGTAAACATGAGACAATTGCTATATTTCTCAAGATGCCTGTATTCACCAAGCTGGCTACAGACAAGTTAGGAAATTGCATATGCATACTGTTCAGTCCTTTGATTTGTGAGCTACAAGGGGGAAGTTCTATATACTTGGCCATATAAGATAGATAATTATTTCCAGAATTCTTTAACTACCAGGGATTTCCTCAGTAAATACTGCTTCACATCTCAAGGTTGTGTCACTAACTTTTCAACCTCTGTGTCATATATTGAATGGTGTGAGATGTCATATATGTAGAATCTTAAGGTACAAGTCATTGTTTGTGCTTACCTTGGAATCCTGAATTATACAAAAAAGCTTCTTTCGTGTTCTGTCACTATCCCAACTCCCTGCACTCTTTATTTGTGCTTTGCACAGTTTAGCAAAGCCTCACAAGTCTTGCAGTCATCTAATTTTATATACAGTATGTATTAAAGCCTTCTTATTCCCATTTCATTAGAAAAGTTGCAATCCCCACCAATCCAATTGTCTGCCTTTGATTATCTGTGTCTGCAGTTTCTCTAAGCACCAGTACCTTACTTAACTCTTATTGATACTATAAAATGTAGGTTACGTTAAACTGTCTTCTCACATCCTCATAACTTTTCAACTTTCCCATGTTTCTATAGAACATGCTTGCTGAATGGGTCCTGGGTCTCTCATTTCTTTATCTACCCAAGCAGATGGTTCTTCCTACCCCTTCTTTGATTGGAGATCCCATCAACTACCTTCTACATCATTTGCAACCAGGCTTGTAGTAGTTTCTGACCTCTTCCAGCTTTTTGTAAGTATACTTTGATTTCTTACCACCAATTCCTGACCTTTCGCTATTTCCAGAGATGTCTACTTGATGTTGTTCTATGTGCTAATCAATAATAGGGATGTCTGGTTGAAAGTGATAATCCATAGGGCAAAGATTTGGCTGTTCCAAACCTTTTTCCATACTTCTATATATATATCCAGGCTCTCGTCACCCAACTTTCTTCCTGCAGACATAGCTCAGATTTATTTTTTTTTTACATGCTTCTTTGGTCCCTCAGATCACTTCAGATGAAGATGCTAACTGATGTCTGCTGCCTCTGTTTTTCCCAGCCTAGTTTTGATCAATTTCCTTGTCCCCTAAATGAGGGCTACCAAGCTAGGTCACAGTTGGTGAAGCAATTATGTATCCATCATTGGGGGGAGGAAGAGTGAAGGACATGCAATCATGTGTACACATGCACATTGTTTTTCTTGACACATTAACAATTGCCATACCTTTAATGAACAAATGTGTGTACATGACACTATGCTGTTCTCCAGGTCCCCTCAAGAGAATAGCAAGGTGCCAAAAAAAAAGCCCCCCCCCCATGTTAGATGAGCTGCTCATCGGCTGTACATGACAACTTCTTCAGCAGTCCCTCCAACTTCCTAGATCAATAGTCAATCCTATTTGGAATTATTCCTAACTGGTACTGGTTTTCATGGGATTATAGAGTTATCAGCATTGCAAGCTGATAACCTCCTGCAGCAGCAGCAGCAGTGGGGTTGGCATCCTGTTTTTACTAATGGGCCATCCTACCCTGTCCCGTCAGTAAATGCCCTGTGGTAGAGACTGTAGGTGACCATGATTCTAGTGATCTCTCTTTATCTACAGAATGATTATTTTTTGCCTTACCAATCTAATAGGCTGATCACTTTAACATAAATCACTTAGTGTCTGCCCTCTTTGTATTGCAAGATAAGGTACGCCTTCAGTCACAAGTATTTTATATTTCATTCATAAATGAATGATAGATCATGCCATTGCAATATGGAGGTGTCTCATTATACATCAGTAACAAGCATACCTCTAGGGTAGTCAAACAGGATGAAGCACTGTTGCTTCCCCATATGTGAGTCACCAGAGACAAAATCCCATACCAAATCCTAGTCAGCTGTAGGTCATACTCCATGTCCTAAGAAGTTGACAATGCATTCCTGGACCTACTGGAGATACTTACCATCACACCTAATCCCCTACTCATGGGAGACATTACCCTTCTATACACTGGCAATCATGTATAGCCTGATATCTAGAGGCACAGAGATTCCTGGACTTCATAAATACAAACACCACTGACTACATAGCGAATACACCCATGACAAGCTTCAACATACAGGACCTTATGCTTACAAATATGGGAGAATGCTACACCCCCCCCCCCCCCCAGTGTCTCATCCTCCATGGTAAGGTCAGACCATACAACTGTCTCCTTCAAAATCAAAATCAAAACTCTACAGTCATATTAAACCAGTACCAGTTACTAACAATTCCAAAGCAAATTACCTTTTATTAAGCGATTGTTTATCAAAATGTAATGCCCCTCCAAGCCAGAGGACACAGCAGCATATACTGAATTGTTCTCAGAAACTCTGTACAACTATGTCAGTGGTTGCATGGAGGCTCCTGTAAATATCAGAAGTAACCCCAGAACTAGCCTCAGAAACAAACCGCTCTGGTGGCATCCCAAATTAAACAGGATATACAACCAAAGGAAAGAAAATCAGGAAAGGTAATTCCCATAAAGACAGAAACTCTCGCATCAAAGTAAATGTGCAAATAAGAGGGCTAATTAGGTCAAGCAAAGCCAACTTTGTCATTAGGATAGCCTAATATAATAAGGCCTTCTACAGCTATGTAAGAAACTTCATGGGCAGCACACAGCAATGTGCTGAACTGGTGGTTAATGGTGCCAAATTCACCAACCCTGGTGATATAGCAAACCTTTTAGCAGACAAATTCAGGTCCAGTTTTACCCCTCCCTCCTCACCCCAACCATCCTCTCAAAAATACCTTCCCACTATAAGTAGGGAGAATGTGCTTGCTGCACTCACTAAAGCCAAGAACACAGTCTCACTGGGTCCCAATAATATCTCAGGATGAATCCTGAATAGTCTAGAATATGACTTACCAATACCCCCTTGAGTCATTATGTAACTATATTCTTAAAGAAGGCTTTGTGTCACATGAATGGAGGACTGTGATGTCACCCCCTTTCCTAAGGGAGGATCTTTAACAGATCCCAGAAACTACAGACCCATTAGTCTGACTAGTCTTATTTGCAAAGCCATGTAAAGAATTATCATGAAAATTATCACCAAGGACACAGGAGACCTCCAGACACTGGCTACATCCTAGTTTGGGTTTGTCACAGAAGGTCATGTTTACTGAATCTGGTGGACGTCTTTAAAATGGTCATCAAGACAATGGATGAGGGGAAAATGGTGCAAACTAATCACCAAGAACACAGGAGACCTTCAGACACTGGATCCATCCTAGTTTGGCTTTGTCACAGAAGGTCATGCTTACTGAATCTGGTGGACGTCTTTAAAATGGTCATCAAGACAATGGATGAGGGGAAAATGGTGCACACTGCCTACCTAGATCTGGCTTAAGCATTTAATAGACTAACTTTATTTGGACATTGTCAACAAACTTACAGAACTAGGTATAAACCCCTTTACAACACGCTGGATAGCTAACTGGCTCACTGATAGGACCCAGGAGGTTAGAATCAGTGTTGTCACCTCCACAAAGAGACCAGTCACCAGTGGGGTCCTCCAGGGCTCTGTGCTAGCCCCAATTTTCTTTGACCTCTACTTCTTGGATGTCAAAGCCAATGTCAAAGGCCTCTGGCTTACCAAGTCTGCAGATAATTGCAAACTGGGAGCAGTCAATGAATCTGCCAAGATAAGAACACCCTTCAGGAAGGTTTAATACAGACAAACGCTTGGTTCCAAAGCCAAACTTAAAACTTAATGCCAAGAAATTCATTATAATACCATTTGGGAAGTCTACCACCCTGGGTAACTACGCCATCAATAAAACCCCATTAAAAGTTGATTCACTAATCAGTAATCTGGGAACTCGTGTAGATAGTAACCTAGCCTTCAATCAACATATGTCCAACATAATAGAAAAATCCTTATATGTTGCTCAACTTTTAGGCTAGGGTATGACATCTAGAAACCACTGAGGACATCATACCACTACTCAGCCATCATCAGGCCCATCATAGAGTATAATTCCACCTTTGGTATGTAGCTGACCAGACACATGCAGCAAGTGGAATGCCCACAAAGGTTCCTTATAAAAAGAATAGAGAGAGTAAACACAACATCCTGGTCTGATCACCTCAAAGACCTGTCTCATTACTTGATATCATACAGACTTCTGAGAGGTAATCTTTGCCTGGCATACAAGGCATCCCTGGACCCAGTTTTGATAAATCTTTTGTACATCTGCAAAACAAACAGCATCAGAACTAGGAGATTAAAATACCTAATTTTTCTTGCAACATAAATAGGACATGCTGGAGAGACAGATGCATTTCTCAGAGAATTCCCATTCTTTGGAACAGGCTTCCCACCTACGTGAAGCAGAGTTCCACCCTATCCCTTATTTAAGTATAGCTTGGACCAATGGATGGATGGGTTATCAGAAATTCACCTCTGGTTTGGCTCCTATGTTAAATCACCCCCTATGTAAATCAAATTTGTGGATCACATTTAGGTTGCACAGTTAGGCTTATAAGAGCCCTAGTGGTCATTGGCCTAGTATACACCTATGAACCTATCTCACCCAAATTTTCTTTTTTGTATATGGGCTGACAACACACAAAATGAACTGGGACTGGATCAAGTAAGTTAAAACAGTAGGGGCTGCTTATGGAAGAATAATAGTTGTTCCATAAAAGCCAGATCCTGGAAAGGCAGCAGTGGAATTTATTGGATACAGTGATTAAATACAATCCTGCCCAGTCAGAGAAAAAGGTCAAAAGTATGCAAATTCACTGGGATAAATGGATACAGTGAAAGTACAAGCAGGAAGACCTGAGATTACAAAAACAAGTCCAGGAAGTGAAATCTTAGGAATGCCTTGAGAATGGGGAATATGGGAGTCATGTACTTAGAAATGATGTGAAAATGACTACTCTAGTTTCGAATCTAAGCAAATCAACAGATATTTGAAGGCCTATAACTGCACATGGCCAAGTTTTGATAAAGATTACATGAGGGATCTGATGGGTAGAAAGCAATCAGTGGGCCTTAAGTGACATTCTGCTAAGAGAAAATATTGTAGTTCCCACCAGCAATGAGTCTTTCCTTTATGTATTATGGAAATCCAGCCCAAATGTGAAATGGAATTTTTTTTGTTACTTTTGCAGGTATTTACTTTGTGGATATTACAACTCTTACTGGAGCTGCTTTGGCTTCTGGATGGATGTTATAATTTCTTCATCAGTTCCACAGTGTGGATCCTATCAACCGTCTCACGCATTTTATCTCCATCACCTCTAACTTCATCAACTGCTTTACCTTCATTTCCCATACCATATCTATACCATACAAAAATACTGGCCGTACCCACTGTTTTGTACACCTTACATTTAAGCCTCTTTGGCATTCTTCTGTCACACACTACCCCTGACATCCTGTGTCAGTTGGCTGCAGCCTCTCTGATTCTAGGTTTGACCTCCCCAGTCAGACTTCCCTTCTCAGCAACCCCCCACCAGATACTTGAAGCTGGTAAACTGCTCTACAATTTTGCTTTCAACTTCAATTTTCAGCTCATAGGTTCATAGGTAGGTACTAGGCTATCAGCCCTAGGGCCTATACAAGCCTAGCCAAAAAGGTACACTGGCTTTTGCCACCCAAGAAAATTATTTTCCTGTGCCTCTGTCGAGCAGAGCCACAGAGGTGATCCCCGAGGTGAATTTCCTATTTCCCATCTAATCATCTTGAAGAGTACTAATGAGGAACTTTGTTTGATATCAATAGGTAGTTTGTTCCACAGTATAGGAAGTCTCTGGGACAGGAATCTATCCCTCCAGCATGTTCTGTTTATTGTGGTGACAAGGCTTAGGTCCCTACAGCATGTAGCTCAGAGGGATTGGGATTTCTTTAAGTGGAGCATGTCCAACAGCTCTGGGTTTGACATAGTGGGTATAGACATAGACATGGTGTATGTTAGGCAGAGATTGCCTCTGAGTAGGCGATATGCGAAGGAGTAAAGCTGGACTTTATTGAGATGGTGTCTTGTGAGGTACATACCAAAAGGGGTGTTGTACTGTATAATGGGTCTAATGAGTGACGAGTAGAGGGAAACAATGACCTCTTTTTTCCCTGGATGAGAAACCTTTTGTGATGAGGTGTGCCATGTAGAAGGATTTCCTGACTACTGTGATAATGTGATTATCAAAGGAGAGACTACTGTCCACCTGTGTCCCAAGGTCTCTTATCACACTTTTGGTGTTAAGTAGACTACCACCTATGTGGTAGCTCATGGGCACAGAGTTTTTACAAAAGAAGATGACAATGCACTTTTTGGCATTGAGCTTGAGGCCATGGATTTGACACCAGGCATTTGTCTCAGTGAGGCCCTTTTGTAGGATGTCCACATCATTAGGGGTTTCAATTATGGCTCCTAGTTTGCAGTCGTCTGCGAACTTCATTAGCCAAAGACATTCGGTGTTAGCCTGTACTTCAGAAAAGTAGATACCAAACAGGAGGGGACCCAGGACTGAACCCTGTGGTACTCCACTTTGTCACTGGTCTGAAGTCAGATTTGGAGTCTGCTACTTCCACAGTGTGGGTTCTGTCAGTGAGCCAGATGGCAATCCATCTTGTGACATAGGGATTTATACCTAGTTTAGTGAGTTTATCTATAATTCCAGAGTGGGGGATGGTGTCAAAAGACTTGGCAAGATCTAGATAGGCTGTGTGGGCCACCTTACTCTCATCTACGGCTTTGGTGACTGCTTCAAAGAAGTCAATCAGGTTTAGGAGACATGATCTGCCTTTTACAAACCTGAACTGGGTGGGTTCCAGAGTTTTGAGATTACCAGTGTCTTTGTTTATACGTTCCATGATGATATGTTCCATGGCCTTGCAGACCAGGCTCATTAGGCTAATGGGGTGGTAGGTCCTGGGGTCAGTGGTAGCTCCCCCTTTGTGGAGTGGGATAACCGTCGCTGTGCGCCATTCAATGGGCACAAAGCCTGAGGTGAGACTATGACTGAACGTGGTGCTTAGGTGGGGTGCCAGTTCATTCTGTAGTTCATGTAGAACGCAGCCTGAGATGTTGTCAGGTCCCATGGATGCTGTGTTCTTGGCTTTGGAGAGTGTGGTTTTTACCTGTGCAGCCATGATTACAAGAACTTTGCATTCGTCTGGTATAGAGATGGGCCCTTTAGGGGTTGGGGTGGTAAAGTTAGCACTGAACCTATCTGCCAGGATGTTGGCAATATCAGTTGGTTCTGTATATTTAGTGCCATTGTGCTGTAACTCAGAGTAGATCTGAGTGCTGCCATTGAGATTCTTGACATAGCTATAGAATGCTTTGTGGTTGTCTTTAGAATCAGTGGCGATTTTGTTTTCATAACTAGCATTGGAGGATTTTATGAGGGATCTCAGCTTCTTACTGAGGCTGACAAGGGAGTTCTTCCAGTCATGTGATTTTACTCTGTTTTGCAACAGTTTCTTTCTTCTGTTGTAGAATTTGTTTATGGCAGGGGACCACCAGACTGGCTTCCTTTTTTTGGAGATAGTATCTTGGTTCTGTTAGGGATAGCATGAGCCAAGCACTCGTGTAAGTGCTTATAAAGTGCATTTGTGCAGGATTCAGCAGCCGTACCTCTATTGTCTGTTTGCATGGGTGTTGTGAAGTTTGCCACTTCTGTCTTAAGAAGTGTGAAGTTGGCTTTGGAGATTTTTTTAATGGTAGTTTCCCTAATGGGGGGTGGGGATGGGATGTGGCTGTCTAGGCTGATTAGCTTGTGGTCGGATCTGACCAATGAGGAATTGACTTCTGGTGTGGAACACCGGTCGCCCATGTTGGTAATGACCAGGTCTAGGATATTGCTGTCCCTGGTGGGGGTGTGGATAAGTTAATCCAAGGCGTTGGAATTTATGAATTCCAGAAAACATTGAGCAACAGTGTTTTTACATGAGCAGTTTTCCCAGTTAATGGTGGGGTAGTTGAAATCGCCCATTATTAGGTTATTTGGTTGTACCCTAATATAGGTTCATAGGTTCATAGGTAGGTACTAGGCTATCTGCCTGAGGGCATTTATAAGCCAAGCCAGAGTGTCAGCTTTCACCACCACATTGATTAATTAACTGATCCTCTGTCAAGCAGAGCCAATGAAGTGATCCCAGGGGAGTATTTTCTGTTACCCATCCACTCGTCAAGGTTTCTCTTGAAGAGTGTTAGTGAGGGGCTCTGCCTAATATAGTTTGGAATTTTGTTCCAAAGCATGGGGAGTCTCTGTGACAGGAATCTATCCCTCCATCATGTTCTATTTATTGTTGTGGTGAGGTTTAGCTCACTAGAGCATGTGGCTCACAGTGATTTGGATTTCTTTAGGTGGAGCATGTCCATCAGTTCTGAGTTGGACATGGCTTTGTAAGTCAGTCAGAAATCACCTCTGAGTAATTGATATGCCACTGAGTATAGCCGGAGTTTTTTCAGTCGGACTGCATAGGACATATGTTTGAGGCCAGTAATCCTCTTGGTGAGTTACTTTTGTGGTCTTTCCAGCTGTTGGAAGTGTCTCGTGAGGTACATCCCAAATGGGGCATTGTACTCTATGATGGGTCTAATGAGTGACGAGTAGAGGGGCACTATAACCTCTTTATTTCTAGATGTGAACCCTTTAGTAATTAGATGGGCCACATAGAAGGATTTCCTAACTACTTTGGCAATATGATTGTCAAAGGAGAGATTACTATCTACCTGGGTCCCCAGATCTCTTATTACCTCTTCTGTATTAAGGGGCTGCCACCTATGTGGTAATTTGTGGGTGTTTTGTTTTTCCCAAATGGGATGACTATGCATTTTTTGGCATTTAGCTTGAGGCTATGACTTTGAAACCAGGTGCCCATCTCAGTTAGGACCTTTTGTAGAATGTCCATGTCAGCCGGAGAGTCAATTATGGCTCACAGTTTGCAGTCATCGGCAAACTTGGTTAGCCATAGTCCTCCTGTGTTTGCCTGTACTTCTGAGAAGTATATGCTGAACAGTAGGGGTCCCAGGACCGAGCCTTGCAGGGCACCACTTGTGACTGGTTTAGAGTCAGACCTGGAGCCTGCTATTCTTACCATGTGAGTTCTGTCTGTAAGCCAGTTGGCAACCCATCTTGTGACGTAGGGGTTTATGTTCAGGCTGGTGAGTTTTTCTGTAATACCTGAGTGGGGAATGGTGTCAAAAGCCTTGGCGAGGTCAAGGTAGGCTGTGTGAACCACCTTTCCCTCGTCTATGGCCTTGGTGACTGTCTTGAAGAAGTCAACCAGGTTTAGTAGGCATGATCTGCCCTTAACAAAGCAGAACTGGGTCGGGTCAAGTGTTAGGAAGTTCCCAATGTCTTTGTTAATGAGTTCCATGATGATGCGCTCCATAGCCTTGCAGACCAGGCTAGTCAGGCTTATGGGGCAATAATTACCAGGGTCAGTTGTGGCCCCTCCTTTGTGGAGAGGAATAACTGTTGCTGTGCACCATTGTATAGGCACGTACCCTGTGGAGAGGCTGAGGTTGAACAGCATGTTTAGGTTGGGGGTTAGTTCGTTCTGTAGTTCGTGCAAGACGCAGCCTGGGACACCATCTAGTCCCATTGATGCTGTGTTTTTGGCTTTTGAAAGGGCTGTTTTCACCTGTGCATCTGTGATTTTGGGACACTACACCTGTGCATCTGTGATTTTTGGGACAGTACACTTTTCCGTTATTGTTGTGGGTCCTTTTGGAGGTGAGAGGGGGGGTGAAGTTTCCACTGAATCTATCTGCCAGGATGTTGGCAATATCAGTAGGTTCAGTATATTTTGTGCTATTTTGCACTAGTTCAGTGCATATCTGTGAGTTGCCACTTAGATTCTTAACATAGCTAAAGAAGGCTTTGTGGTTATCTTTTGAATCCTTGGCTATTTTTCTTTCAAAGTTAGCTTTGGATGATTTCATGAGGGACCTTAGTTTCTTACTGATACTTATCAGGGATGTCTTTCCTTCTTGGGATTTGCTTTTTTTCTGAACTAGTTTCCTCCTTCTATTGTATAGCCTGTTTATGGCAGGGATCCACCAAACTGGTTTCCTTCTCTTACAGGAGTGAGTCTTGGTTTTGCTAGGGATGGCACAATCCATGCATCCTTGTAAGTGCTCATAGAGTGCATTTGTAAAGGTTTCTGCATCTTGGGCAGTGTTATCTTTTAGCGTGTGGGCTGTGAAACTTACCATCTCTGTCTTAAGTAAGGTGAAGTTTGCTTTAGAAAATATTTTTACTGTGGTTTATTTAGTGGGGGTGGTGGTGGGGTGTGGACATCCAGAGTGACTAGTTTATGGTCTGATCTAACCAGTGACAGGCTGACCTCCAGTGTGGAACTCCTGTTGCCCATGTTGGTGATGACCAGGTCCAATATGTTTTCACCTCTGGTAGGGGAGTTTACCAGCTAATCCAGGGTGTTTGAGTTGATGAATTCCAGGAAGTGCTGGGCCTGGGAGTTTGTACTCAAGTAGTTTTCTCAGTGAATGGTAGGGTAATTGAAATCGCCCAATATCAGGGTGTTTGGTAGGACCTTCATGTTTTCCAATGTCTCCAGAAAGGTGGAGTGGTGGTCCTGGGTCATAGAGGGTGATCTGTAGCAGGCCACAATTTGCATTGCAGATTTGCCCAATGTTAGTTGCACATGGATGATCTCAGAGTTATCATGCTGTGCCACTAACCTGGAGGTGTAGATATCCTTGATGAACATGGATACACCCCCTCCTTTTGTGTTTCAGTCCATGTTCTGTAGCCGAAACGTGTGGTATGAGTTGTAGCCTGGTAGTGCTGTGTTACTCTCTGGAGCCTTGAACCAGGTTTCAGTTACTGCACAGATGTCAGCATTCTCCATACTGAGGAGTGCTTCGAGCATGTGCATTTTGAGATTTAAACTCCTGGCGTTGAATAGCATAGCCCTCAGTTTTTTGTTAATGGTACTGTTTACCGAGGTGGGTTTGACTTTTGAGCCTTGCCTAAAAAAGGCACTATGGGGGCAGCAAGAGCCTTGGCCAGTATTTGAAAGCATAGGGGTGACAGGAGCAAGCCATCTCTTGTGAAGCAACATGGCTTGTCAAGCATATCATCCCAGACTGACAGACACTGGATCCCCTTTGAATCACACCAGAAGCTTAGCCAGTTGTTGAAATTGATAATTTTTTCTTTATACCGAGGTATCATTCTTGGTGAGGGCAGGATGCTACTATATTTTCCAGTGTATCAAGAAATGAGGGGTGGGAATCCTGGGGCATGGTGGGGGATCTGTAGCAAGTTACAATTTGGATTGCGGTCTTGCCCAGAGTTAGTTGCACTTGGATAATCTCGGATGCATTATGCTGAGCAACTAGCCTGGCAGTGCGGATATCCTTAATGAATGTGGACACGCCTCCACCTTTAGGGTTTCGGTCCAGGTTAGATGGCCGAAAGGTGTGGTATGAATTATAGCCTGGTAATGCAGGGGTGCTCTTTGGAGCCTTGAGCCAGGTCTCTCTCACTGCACAGATGTCGATGTTCTCCATTTTAAGGAGTGCCTCGAGTGAATGCATTTTAAGGTTTAGACTTCTAGCATTGAGTAGCATTACCCTCAGATTTTGCTTGCTTGTACCTGTTACTGTGGTGAATTTGTCATTTGAACCTTGCCTAAAAAAGGCACTATAGGGGAGGCAAGAGCCTTAGCCAGTATCTGGAATCCCAAGGGTGACAGGTGCAGGCCATCTCTGGCAAAGCATTGTGGTCTGTCAGTCATGTCATCCCAGGCAGACAGATATTGGATCTCCTTAGAATGACACCAGAAGCTTTGCCAATTGTTGAATTCAGTCATTTTGTGCTTGTACTTTGGTATCATTCTGGGTGATGGCAGGATGCTACTCAGGGCTAGGGTCATACCTGCCTGGGTTACAAGATCAGAGAGCTCCTCCATGTCTCTTTTCATGTAGTCCAGGGAGGTACGTCTCAGGTCCTTCACATCAACATAGACAATGATAGAGTCATATTTGTACTTGTTGTGGAGTGACCTGAGTGTGTGCATTATGTGGCGGATCACCCCTTTGATACCATGATAACTGTCTTATCTATATTCAGTATCATCCCATGTGACTTCTGTTCCCCTGTTACTTGTGCAGGTAGCACAGTGGTGAAGCAGTTAGCATTGTTGCCTCACAGCAAGAGGTTCTCTGGTTTGATTCTTGGCTGCGGAGTCTGCATGTCCTCCCTATGTTCCCAGTTTCCTCCCACATTCTCAAGACATGCTGGACTGGACATTCCAAATTTGCCCTAGGTGGGTGTGTGTGTGTGTGTGTGTGTGTGTGTGTGTGTGTGTGTGTGTGTGTGTGTGTGTGTGTGTGTGTGTGTGTGTGTGGTGTGTGTGTGTGTGCCTTTTGAGGAAGGTAGGTGCTGGCTTGCAACTTGACACATAAAACTCTACTACCAGTTCTTTTCTTGTTCAGAGTCTGCCTGTAATGCCACGTCATCTGCACAGAGCAGTTTTATTAATCCACCAGCAGCGGGTTTAAAGCTGAAAGCTGATGAACCCCCATTCCCACATGGAATTCTTCTTTGAGTATGAGCACTTTTCATACTTATGTCACTGGATCCTTGTACATAGCCTGCACTAATTCTACTAATGTTTCTGGGACTTTGATCCATCACAGTACTGGCCAAATTAGCTTTCTTGGGACCTTATCATATGCTTTCTTCATCTCTATGAGAATACCCAGTTGGACAAGTTCAGGGACCTAGGCAGCGAGACATTTCCCTGTGGTACATTTGACTGGGGTCACATGGTTGAAGTGACATTCAGCTGCAGAGAAATATGGCTGTTTGCAAATTCCCTGTGGGCAAAGAAAAGAATATGTAGCCATGCCCACAACTTCTATAACCAAATTCAGAGGGGGAAAACAATGTCCATGGTCCCCAAGGGAACATGAGACAGCAGGCAATATGGCAGGCATCAGCAGCAGGCTGGCCAGAGGGCAGTGCCTTTATAATTGGAGTGTGTGGACCACTACCCCTTCACAATCTCTAGGGAAAACTCATTACTTCTTCTGCCTCTATGTATTTGGTTATTATAGCTGTGAGCACGGCAGTGGGTGCTTCTCTTTGCTCACAGGGAATTTGCAAACAGCAATGTTTCTATGCAGCTGAATGTTACTTCAGCCATGTGCCCCAGTCAAATGTACCACAGGGAAATGTCTCGCTGCCTAGGTGCCTGAACCCACATTAGTACTAGAACACTTATTCACCAGTCATTTTACAAACCTGGAATAAATTACCTCTACATGTGCAAAGCAGAGGTTTGGGTCTCATGAAATATAGCTCAAGGTTAAGAGAATCTGCGTTCTAACTATGCAACAAAATAACTGTGGATGTTGACTGCAATGTTGAACACCACAGAGGGAAAAAAGCAACGATCATTTCAGCCTTTAGTATCACTTGTGCATATACACACACACACACACACACACACACA
Organism: Protopterus annectens; assembly: GCF_019279795.1. NCBI lineage: Eukaryota > Metazoa > Chordata > Ceratodontiformes > Protopteridae > Protopterus > Protopterus annectens. The sequence continues at coordinate 589,520,101 of NC_056739.1, forward strand.
CACACACACACACACACACACACACACACACACACACACACACACACACACACACACACACACACACACACACACACACACACACACACACACACACACACACACACACACACACACACACATTAAGGAATGAGCATAAAATAAACTCATAGAACCCTTTGGGTTGGTAGACTACTGCTACTCATAACTATTTTTATGCATACTCTTATATGGCATGTTATATTTAAAACTCTGTCTCTTCACCTTCCCAACGCACACCCTAATGTATTATTGCATTCCATTTTGACAAGTAAGCATCTGTAGTCAAGAACTGCTAGGTTAAATAATAACTGTGTCTAGCAGCACTTTTCCAACACTTGACATTTCTTTCACATTGCACTGTTTTCTTTTGGGAAGAGATGATTGACAATCATTTTAACTTTGACAAGAAATTTATAATTAAATGTGCAGTAAATAAAATATGACATAGTAGGGAAAATATTAAGTTAAAGACATTTCCTTATATGAATCTAAAAGGAAATATGCTATATTTTGCAGTCCACAAGCAGACAGAAGAATATATGATGCATTTCGAAACCAGTGTAGCATTAATATTGACAAGCTAAAAAACATTCTTACAGCTACACAGGGAATCCTATACTCTCCTTAGGTTATAATAATGCACCAGTTGTAAGCCTACCCAACTTGCTTTTTTATCTGCAAGAAAAAATTCTTCCCATTTATAAATCCACCAAAATTGAATGACTATCCACTGACCTGAAACATCTTCACACTCTGAGTGATCAATAATGGCAGGAAATGGTACCAACCACCAACAAATGACAATCAAGCCTCCTTTACAGCCTTATATAACCTTGCCAAGCAGTCCATCAGAAGGCACAAAAACAATCTCCATACAAACAAAGACACACATCACTCTCTCTTACATACCCCCAAACTCATTTTGAAAGAAGTTAACCTTCTAACAGTAATTAAACTTCCTCACGACACCCTCTCTACAAATACAATTCAGTGTGGCACAGCAAAACATTCTCCAGATTTCCTTAAAGAATTTAACAATCTCTAATCAATAAATGACACACCCCTACAGGTCATGATTTTCCCCATAAACCATCACACCTCTTCCAATCCAAACACATACACAAAAAGAAATCTCTACTCTGCTCCAAAATATTCCCAACAACAACCTCATGGATCTGATAACATAAACCCTTAGTTCATAAATCACTGCAGAAGTCATCTATGTCTTCCTCCACTATTTATACATAATATGGCAGTTGGCACAGAGGGTTAAGGCTGGGAGCTGTAGACCCTGTGGTACCTGGTTTGATTCCAGCAGTCCTCATTTGCCTACTGTGTGATAATGAGCAAGTCACTTAAAACAGTGCTTGAGGGAAATGGGGAATTTGGGGTAGGTTTCTCAACGTTCCCTGGATTGCAACCCTAATAACTACCTATGAACCTATGTCTTACACACAATATCATTCCACATATTTGAAACAAAATGGTCTAATTAAACCCCTGCCAAAGCAAAGAAACATAAAAAATACTTCATAATTCTGGGCAAACTTCTAAAAAGAAATAGTCTATACCCACTTCCCTCATTACATCCAGCAGTACCACCTACACTTCTCCAAACAGCATGGATTGTACTCTGGATGGAGAGCACTTTGGTCCCTAATGGATGACATCCGAAAAAACACTCAATGAGATCCTTAACAGTGCTCTATTTATAAACAAGACAAAGTTTCTGACCTCATTAGCCATTCTCTTCTCCTAGACAAACTAATTGAACTTGGTATCAGCCCTGACAGCTCTCCCTGGTTTAAAAACGCCTTCATTGACAGACACTTTAGAGTTAAAACTGGATCCTCTCAATCAGAATCTATACCTGTTAACAAATGAGTACCACAAAGATCCATTTTTGCCTCACTCCTCTTCTCCATATTAAATAACAGATTTCCTTATGACCTACCCCATCTTCCACTCATAATCTAAGCAGATGACATAATCATTTACCAGTCAAGTCACTCTCATATCAACAATCAATCCCAACTCCAGTCAGACTTACATGAACTCCATCGATGGCTTATGAACTACTTCTCAATGTCTCCAAGACTAAAACTATGCTTTTTGAAATGTTACAAAAAATTCACCAAGTGCCCAACTCCAACTATCTTTCACTTGCACGACCATACCATAGATACAACCTCCACCTTTTATTTGAATTTATATTTTATTCATTATCCCTATTTTTTATTGTTTGTAGGTAGGAAGGGATAGCTTGTTAACAAGATTTGCTTGGCTTCACATATTGTTGTTTTATCTTTAATTTCACTGCTGATTGTTAGAAAGGGATAGGTTTTAGACAGGCAAGTTCTAGCCATCTCAAGGGGCCTAGACAGATATAAATTCACACAGACTACAGAGAGGAAAATCTAGAGCATATCTAAACAATCCTACCTTGGTATATGATTTACTGTGGAGTTGACTGGTAAGAAAAGTTTTATTTGAATTTATATTTTATTTGTTATCACTGTTTTTCACTGTTTGTAGGTAAGAAGGGATATCTTGTTAACAAGATTTACTTGGATTCATATTTTGTTTTACCTTTAATTTCAGTGTTGGTTGTTAGAAAGAGATGGGTTTTAGACAGGCAAGCTCTAGCCATCTCAAGGGACCTAGACAGATATAAATTCACACAGAATACAGAGAGGAAAATCCAGAGCATATCTAAACAATCCTACCTTGGTTTGTGATTTATTCCTCTTTACTGTTACAAAGAAGTGCGACTGTGAGTGATACTGAGCAGAAGCTACTGCACGCATTCATGTATGACGTAAAGGAATTTCAGCTTTTGTCTGGCTTGTAGAACTTGTACAGTCAGAACAACTTTACTATACTTACTTTAGTATTTAGTTGTATATTGTTTGTGCAACTTTTGTCATATAAGTTGATTTAAGTTCTCTGAATTCTGTGGTTACTGATTTTGATTATTCTTTTCTTTGACAATATTTTATTTGTTTGAAGCTAAATATGGATTCCTTAAATAAGTATGTAAGCAGTTTATCACAAAGCTCAGATGGCTTAGTGGTAAATTGCTGTGGCTATGGTGAGCAGGGTCATGGGTTCAAGACTTGTAAGGGCTGATTATTTTCTTGGGCTAGGCTTATATGGGCTCCAGGGCCATTAGCCTAGTACACATTTATGAACCTATTCAACCCCTATGAAACAAGATGATGCCACTGACAACTTTGGAATTCTGGATGCACGTATTCAGCAATCTAAAGATCCAGATTGTTTAGAAGGAAACAAAAAAGAAAGAAACAGCAGATACGTCCTCATGCACAGGAACAGAGTGGCAGTATCAATGTATCCAAAAAATACTGTCCAATTATTATGACAAAATGTCAAAGTCCATATATAACCAAGAAGTCTTTATTGTAGCATAAAGTAAGCGCTTTCACCATAGGGCTTCTTCAGACTGTACAACTTTCACGTAAAACAACTTTTAAATACCACAAACAATTAATCTAAGTCATTGACGTCAGCATTCTCTTTTTAGAATTTTAAAGTGACATTGCGTATACCATCTAAACATGTATTAAAATCACACACATTGGTGAAAGCGCTTACTTTATGTTACAATAAAGACGTCTTGGTTATTTATGGACTTTGACATTTTGTCATAATAATTGGACAGTATTTTTTAGATGCATTGATACTGCCACTCTGTTCCTGTGCATGAGGGCGTATCTGTTGTTGGTTTACCTGATTTTTACAGCAGGAACGTTGCTTCCTTTGTGGTTTCTTTTGTTGTTGTTGTGGTTTATCTAAAAAAGAAAGAAAGGAAGAAGTTCACAACAAGTAACAAGGAAGAAAAAGAAACTGATTAATGTCTGAAAAGTAAAAAAAAAAAGTATTAAAAAGAACACTTCTTTGTTATATAACAAACAGGTTACAATGAATGATAACATTTTTCTATCAGAAACCCTTCAGTCTATATAAAAAGACATATTTTTTTTCCAAAAGAGAAGGTAGAAAAAAGAGGCAAAGGGCAGGTGAAAAGGAAGAAATCAAAACTGAATGTGGAAGAATTGAAGAACATTACTGTAAGGAAAAAAGAAGAGAAAGACAGATGGTGACTACATGGCTCAAGCTGTGGATTTACAATACCAGCTGGATGAGAATTTAATATACAATGAAAATAGTGGGGTTAATAAGACTAATGGTGAAGAAGATCTATCCTTGGTGACAATTGATAGAGCAGATATTACTGTATTAGAAGCTGAAGATTCTTCAGAGCTGGCCAGCAATGATATTCTTGTAATTGGGTATTCAATTATTGGAGGATTGATACTTATATTTGCAGGGAAGATAATGAACATCAAATAGTGTTATGCTTGCCAGGAGCAAAAATAGAAGATTTGAGACAAGCCTTAGAACACCTTAATGTAAGGAAGTACGTATCTATTTTTATTCATGTTGGTACAAATGATCTCATCTGCAAGGATTCTCTGAATGTTAGCAGGAAACTGAAAGCCTTCTTAATTGGTATATCTTGTACTGGTGTTAGGACGTATTTTTCACAAATCACCTGTAGAAAGGATAGTCAAGTCACCGTGAATGAAAATATTTTTGGGTAAATACCTACATGGAAAAAATGTCCTGTTTTAAACAATGGAAATGTGTAGAGCATCCAAGCCTAGTTTTGGGCACACGTGTTCAGACAGGATGGTGTGCATTTGTCAACATCAGGGAAAAGAATTTTGCAGCAGATATTTTGCAATATTTAACAAACACTAGACAGGATTTCTGGCAGGATAAAAATTTAACAGTTCACAGAAAGCAAAATTTGATGTATCTCTGACGGTTGTTAATGCTAGTAACATTAATAATAAAGTTTTTTTAACTGGAAAATTTGCTACATTCCCATAAGATTGGTGTTGTTATTGTCTGTGAAACATGGTTAAAAAACAATGACTGGAAACCAGTTCTGTCACGGTATAAATGTTTTTACTGTAACAGACATTCTAACAAAAAATCAAGTGGATGTGTTATGACAGGGACTAAAGATAGTTATGAGACCTGTGATTATTACACATTCAGTGATAACACCAATACTATAGACTGTGTAACTGTGACAATAAAGACAATCCTGAAACATATAACAATTGTTGGAGTACATAGACCACCAAAGTCAAGTGCAGATGACCTAGAGAATTCATACATTTCTTGCATGAAACACAGGAGGGAATAATAATATTAGCTGGGGACTTAAATTTACCAGAAACAGACTGGAATAATATTGATTTAACAACATTAGTAAGGAAATTGAGCTGTGGTGGTGCAGCGGTAGAGTTGTTGCCTCACAGCAAGAGGTTCTCCTGTTCGATTCTTGGCTAGAGCGCCTTCTGTGTGGAGTCTGCATGCCCTCCCCATGGTGGAGTGATGTTTGAAAGACATACGTAGAATGAGCGTGCCTAGTTGAAGGTTGGGCATCAAGCTGGCACCTCGGCACCCACAAAAAAAATCTACTGCCAGTCATTAGTGGACCGGAGTTCTTCTGTGGCGACCCCTAACCAGGAAAAGCTGAAAGAAGAAGAAGTAAGGAAATTATTCACAACGTATATTCAGGAACAACAATTGCTTCAGATTGTAAAAAAACTACCAGGGGATGGAACATACCAGAAATTGTTTGTGTTCCTAAAGAAATTACTGTAACGTCAAGTCAAGTTTTACCACCGTTGATGTGCAGTGATCATGGGGTTATAAAGGTTAATGTTTTGCTAGATAATTCTGCCAAACTGAAATCTAAACCAATGCACAGAAGGTTAATTACAGATTATATGGAAGCAAAACAAAAATCTGCAGATGGAATGTGGAAAGTTTTGAATGTGAAATTGTTTGAGTACAAAAAAATAAAAAAAAATGTTTAACATCAAGATCTAAGCATACAATGTCAGGGGGGATATATTTCTGTAAGAGAAAGATACCTGATTAAGGTGAAAGACAAAACAATGTAAGAAATGAGAAATGGAACAGAGGTCGCACTACAACTTTGAAAACTAAAATGAGCAAGCTGGACAAACAGATTAGGCATAGTGTGAGACAAGATCAAGAAAAGTTTGAAGAAAATTTATATAAAGATATTGTACATAATAGGGCATTTTTATATAGATACGTAGGATGTGGAGTAAAGATATACAAATTGCTAAACTGTGTGCAGATTCAAAAATTTATTCTCAGACACAACAGTTTGTAGATATAATTACAAAATTTTATGCAAAACATTATGGCTCCACAAAAGGGGTGATAATTTGTCCTAGTGACATCCAGGTAACCTCAGATACTGGAATCAAATTAGATTATATTAAAAAAGAACTGCACAAACTGGATCCAAACAAAGCACAGTGAGGAGATGGAATTAGTAACAATGACCTGAGAACACTTCAACAAGAACTTATGGCACCATTATATCTATTATTCACTAGGTGATATAAATATGAGGAGATTCCTCAAGATTGGAGACATATGCTTATTAAACCTGCCTTTAAGGGAAAGGGGAGTAGGACAAACCCAGAGTCATATAGCTCCTTAAGTCTACTTTCATGTTGTGGAAAAATAACAAGAGAAGGTGATACTGGATACGTTATTGTCAGAACTGGATAGGTTGGAACTTGAAACCACATAGCAGCATTCATAAGTTGAAAACAGATTTATTACCACCTGTAATATGATGTTCTATAAAAATATAATAACAGCTATGAAGGAAAAATTGTGCTACGATGTAATTTATATTACTTAACTTCAGCATTTGACAGGGTCATACACAAAACACTGATCAATAAATTAGAACAACTATGTATTGATGCACTCTGGATAAGATGGCTAGCTGCATGGCTTACAAATAGGACATGGCAAGTATCATACAGCAACTAAAATTCTTGGTTACAGTCAGGGTCTCTCACAGGGCTCTGTCCTAGGCCCTTACTTGTTTAGATTGTATGTTTCAAACCTAACTTTTTCATCTGAGGTATTCTACAGTCTATATGCAGATGACTTGAAACTGGGTAAACTTCTTCTACTTTTGGCTTTTCCCAGTTAGGGATCGCCACAGCGGATCACCTGTCCACTCATGATAGGCAGTGGAGTTTTACAGTGTTGAGTTGCTAGCCTGGTGCCCAACCTTCCGCAGAAGGCACACACAGATGCACTCAAGCCTAGGGCCAATTTAGAGTACCCAATCCACCTACAGCATGTCTTTGAGATGTGTGAGGAAACCTGAGCACCCGGAGGAAACCCATGCGACCACAGGGAGGGCATGCAGACTCCGCACAGAATGCACCCCAGCCGAGGATCGAACCAGAGAACCTCTTGCTGTGAGGTGGCAACACTAACTGCTGCACCACCATGGCTGCCCTGAAACTGGGTAAACTGATTACATGCATTATAGATAAGACACATCTGCAAAATAACTTGACTAAATTGACCATTTGGGCACAGAAGAATAATATGCTGAATGCTACCCTAAAAACTATTGACCAATAACTTGCCTTCCGATGGCGTATAAACTATACACTGGAATTTCTGCTGACAGAGTTTATAGTCATTTAGAAGAAAACTCAATTATGGCAATAGAACAAAAAGGCAATAAAAGAAAATCATATGGAACAAAGGATCATTTGTTGTTAAATAAAGTCATAGTGGAGAATTGTAAAAAGGGAAAATCTAAGTATGGCATGGATTGACTACAAAAAAGCATTTGACAGTATATCACATTCATAGATAAAAGAGTGCTTAAAATGTATAAAATACACCCTACAATGATAAACTACATCACAGTGACTATGAAACAGTGACAAACCACTTTGCAGTTAAGCCATGATAAAGGACAAATTATTATTCCACTGATAAAAATCCAAATAGGGTTGCTCTTTGTCACCGTTGCTCTTTTGCCTTGATCTTTACCCATTAAGCTGTCTGCTTAACAGATTACATCATGGCTATAATTTGGCTCCCACAAAGCAACAAAGTGTAAAGAGTTCTCATCTTCTCTTTGTGGATGATTTAAAATTGTATAGCTCATTAGATGAGGAACAGAAAGCACAACTGCAAGTAGTCAAACTTTTTCAGATGATATAAAAATGTCATTTGGTCTTGAAAAATGTGCAAAAGCAACCTTTAAAGCAAGAAAGCAGTATCACCAAGAAAACATCAGTGTGAAAAAAGAATGTGATATAAAAGAACTTGAGCAAGGGGAAGTGTATAAATATTTGGGAATTGAAACATCAACAATAAAACATGACCAAATGTGATTAAAACTCAGTAAGGAATATTTTAGAAGACTTAAATTAATCCTGAAAAAAGTGTTGACATCTCAGAGCAAAATTCAAGCTATAAACCAAGTTGCTGTTCCTGTCCTAACTTACAGTTTTGGAGTGAGTGAGTGGCCCCAAAAGGTGTTGGATAGATTAGACAGAAAAACAAGAAGGATGCTTCATGCTCATCAAATGATTTATAAAAATCAGTGCATACCAAGATTATATATTCCTTGTTCTGAAAGAGGTGTGGGCCTACGTGAAATTGATTACATGTACAGATCTGCAATTGTGGGACTGAATACATATCTGCTGACCTCACAAGACCCAAATATAGTGAAAGTTTTGAAACACAAGGCAAAGAAATCTAAGATGACTTCCCTCTTTAATCTAGCAGAAGCAATTGGAATGAAAATCAAAGCAGAAGTAGATAAAAATCAGGCAGCAACTGAATGTGCCAAAAAAAAAAACAAAATAAAGAATATATGGTGAAGGATCAGATGAGAAGGCAAGAAATGTGGAAAATGCATACATTTAGTTGCAATTATAGAAAACTCCCGGAAGAACCTATGTTGATCAGGATCGAACACAGGAATGGTTAAGGAGAGGCAAATTCAAACCAAAAGATGAAAGGTTAATATTGGAGGTACAAGATAGTGGGCTATGTACATGTTGGTTTACAAAGTCCATTGAACATGTGGGAAAAACAGACAAATGTATGTTTTGTAAAATAGAATTTGAAACAGTTAGACACCTTGTTGCCAGTAGTGATATACTAATGGCAGAAGGACTGTATACTGAAAGGCATAATAATGTGGCAAGACTGTTGCACCGGGGATTGTGCAAACATAATATTGAAGTAGCCAAAAAACACTGGAAACCATGAGCCACAAAGCATCACAGAAAATGGTGAAGTCTACATCAAATGGTTCAAAAGACAGATGAGAGAAAACCAGATATAGTGGTCCCTGAAAAGAAGACAAAAGTAGCATTGATCACTGAAATCACTACACCCAGTGACTACAGTGTTTTGTATACAGAGAGACACAAAGTCATAAAATATCAAGATTTGCAGGCAGAAATGAGAGCAATGTGAAAGAAAGATACCCAGACAGTTATAATAGTAGTAGCAGCAATGGGTCTTATAAAAATAATCTAAAATCATATTTAGATATGTTACCAGTACTTCTAACTCCATATGAATTGCAGAAGGAGTCATTACTGGGCACACTGCGGATGCTGCGAAAAGCACTTCTGGCTGACATCAAAGATTGAAATAATACTAATTTCATGAACTTTAATTGTACTTTGACTTAGGAATTGGGTCCATTCCCGTCATGGTATTAGAAACCCAAAAGATTTGGAGACATTAAAAAAATTCTATAGAAATGAGAAGTGTACTAACTGGTTCTCTGATGGAGTAGCTGTTGCATGGAACAGACTACCAAATTACATTAAAGCAAATACTAGTTTAGATATTTTTAAGAACAGCCTGGACACTTATTATGGAAACAAGTGTTTTGGTATATTGGCAAGCTAGAAGGGCATTAATGACCATGCTTGAAATCTTTGTATGTATATATGTATGCATGCATGTATGTATGCACTTAGGATTATGGTTTGATCAGCCTCTAAATTTCCATTTCCACTTAGAGGTAGAGTAAAAATAAACTTTCTGCTTTTCTGGGCCAAAGAGATTTTTCCTTTTTCTATCTAAACCAGCCAGACCAGCCACTGGCAAGGTGGTGTTTTTTCAGTGAGAATATAGACTACCCATTTTTGCATCCTCCTCTAATAAAACCTCACTACATGCCAGAAAATCTCCAACATCATCTGCTGATTCATTACAAAGTCACCCCTCAATGAATATCACAGTATCACCCTAGAAAAAGCCAAATGGCTACCCAGAAAACAAAGCTCTAACCTATTGTTAGTAACCCAGCTCTAAAAACTGCTCTACCCCCAGACATTTACATAACATTTCAGCTAAACTTCATGAAACGCTTCTTCATACAACCCAAGATGCTACTCACAAGCCACACCAACTCTCATTACCCCTGGATTCAAACTCCGTAGCACTGTACATACTTTCTCCTTTCAGTCACCTACTCTTTTGTAAGATCTCCCCATGAAAATCAGAACTTACTCTAAATGTAGAATCCAACTCAAAAAAGTACCTCTTCATCCAAGCCAAATGCTCCTCATAACAGGTAACACACTATCCCTTTCTCCTTTCCACTGTTGTCACAGAACTGACCCACTTTAGAAACTAATGTAAATATTGTACATTACATTGCTTATTTACTGTGACTGTGGTGGTGGTGCTGCGGTAGCATTGTCGCCTCACAGTTAGACGTTGCCCGTTCGATTCTCAGTTTGAGCATCTTTTGTGTGGCGACATGCGTGAATGGGCGTTCCTTCGTTGAAGGTTGTGCGTTAGGCCCGGCAAGCCAGCACATAGAAATCTACTGCCAATCATTAGCGGACCGGAGTTCCGCTGTGGCGACCCCTAACCGGGAAAAGCCGAAGGACACAAACAAACATTGCTTATTTACTGTAATGTACATATACCATATCTCTATGTAACTAATCTTAACTATGCTGTTATTGCTTTATTATTTTTCTGTTTGTGAAATGTTTTGTATCGCACCTAGCCTTTAATTGGTCAGTATTGATCTTCAGTAAACAAAAATAAAGAGATATCATCAATGAACCCTAGTTTAGAACTGACATGTATATGGTAAATAAACTATGGCATGGTTTCATGCAGAATACTTGAAATAAAAATTAGACTTTACAAATAAACCATTTCATTTAATTATTCTTTTGAAGCATTAGACAGTCTCTACTACTGAAGGTCAGCATTAGCTATCGGACTGAATTCAGCAGAGATGAGCAAAAGACATACAGCAAGTAAACAGAAGTTTACTTATACAAGGATTTAGAAAGCACATTAAAAGCATCCAAAATATACCCCAAGTCTCTGTGCCCCTGTATATATATTTTTTTGGGGGGGAGGGGTAATGCAATGAAAATGCAAGTTAAAACTGGTCCTAAACTATATTGTTTATCATTAAACAACATGCATCTGCTAAGGTGGGTACTAAACTAATTTAACAACAATAGATTCAAATATCGTAGTTGAGATCCAATATCATAGTTGAGACAGAGGAAAAGAAATAGGACATAAGTTAGCAACAGTGGAATTATTACTTCATTATTACCTGGTTTGGGTAATAATGATGCAGTGGAATTCTTCCACAGATAAAGAAAAGTACTTGAATGAAAGACAAGTATGTGAGTGAAGTTTGATAGCTGTGAGGTCATCAAGTTTTACAAATAATGGATGAAACCCATATGTGCCAGTAAGCCATGGATGATTATGTTCATTTAAAATCCAAACTTAAGGAATATAGTGGGTGAAGTAAAAATAAATGTAGGCTTGAAGTACAGAGGAGACATAAGAAGAAATCATTTGTGATTGAGTCAGAGGAAAGGAAGCAATATTTTTTGACAGAATTGTTTGTTGCTTTTATCCCCTCCATTAGATAGGAAGTTTTTGATTTTACATCTATTTTTGTTTTTTTTCCCTGCCCCACCATTATGTACAATTTGTTTTGTCCTACTGACCCTCATCAGTCTGTACAGAAATGGAAACAGTAGGTTGGGCATTCTGGTGCAAGACCATTTTGTTTGTTGGGGAAGTTATCTTCTAATTTGTTCTACCATATGGTTAACAGGCATTTTCTCCCACAAAAAAAGGAGAATTCTGCCTGCCAATAATTTGCTGTTTCTCTTATTATTATTATTTTTCTTAGGCAATATTTTTAAGCATTACCTCTGTTTCCGTTTTACCCCCATTCCTTTATACCACTTGTGTCATATTGGGTATCATTGTTTTCTGTTTTCATTCACAAAATATTACCTTGCCCCCCCCCCCCTTCCTTTAACAGGACATTAACATCTCACCTAAAAGTATCTGAATACATGCATTTAAATTCATTTAGAACATTTTTTTTTTCCAAAAATGTGTTATTTCCTTGTTTTTGATAACAGAGAGATAGTTTGGCTTATTTGCTACTGGGAAGCTTAAGTGCTTTGAGTTTTAATATTTTAAAACAATTTTCATAACGTGGCTCTGCAAAGTAAGCCAGTTTAAATGCAAAAGATATATTTTCATATCTTAGCAAGGCAGAATTAAAAATAGAAGTCTTAAACATGGAACTTTTTTATGCAGATGTCCACTAGATTCTGCATTAAGTTTGAAGTGTTAAAAAAGATAGCTTGTTAAAGCTATGATGCTACTTATTGTAAATATAGATGATTATGAGCTTTCAAATCCATAAAGCACTTAGCTTATATTACAGAAAGTCACCGACACATTACTGATGGTGCCGTTTACTAGTCAGTACTGGCAGATTTGACTGCCTGGCATGATACTGATCCTAACAACAGAAGCAGGGGGTGCTTAACAATGGTTAAGATCAGATACTGCACTATAGAAGTGCTTAACTAGTTTACCTTTTTTCCAGATATCGGAGTGTAATCACTGCACTCCATGTACTACATATATGTTATTATCAGTTATTCTAGAAATAAGTTTAGCACTAGCCTAAGAAAAATACTGGCATTTGCTCAGAGTAGAAGCAGGGTGTAACTTTTCAGAAGTGTGATTCATAGCTGCTTTCAGGGTGTGACTATTTAGATAACCTTCACCTCATTATTATTCACAATTTACACTGCCAGATTTTACCTTGCATTGCTAAGATAGTTATAATGTGAATATGTATTTAGTTTTTTTGTTCCTTTTGGCTTAATCTTTCATAAACTTCAAAAGCAGTTAACAATGGTGTGCAAGTACAGAATAATGAGCACAAAAAGGGGGGGGGGTGAACATATTTCTTCAGTGCATCACCACAGCTACCTCCTTTACAAATAAGGAATATAAAACATGACAGCCTGAGCCCTCCAGACCCGCATATTGGCATTCTGTATTCTTCTCATCCTTTCTGCTACCAAATATAAAGTGCTGCAAAAGTTATTTATGTTATGTATGTGTTTGTTAGCCATGAAATGCTAAGTTGACATACATCTCATTGATGGTCCTGTGAGAAAGCTCAAATTATAGGATAACAAAAAGCTAAGTATGTAAATGAAAGGAAGAAAATACTACAATATACACAATGTGACACTTACAGTGGATATGAAAAGTTTACACACCCCTGTTAAAATGCCAGGTTTTTGTGATATAAAAAAATGAGACCACAATAAATCATTTCAAAACTTTTCCCATATTTAATGTATCCTATAACCTGTATAACTCAATTGAAAAACAAATAAATATGTTAGGGAAAAAATATAAAAAAATAAAAAACATACAATAAGCTGGTTGCATAAGTGTGCACACCTAAACTAATACCCTGTTGAAGCACCTTTTGATTTAATTACAGCATTCAGTCTTTTTGGGTAGGAGTCTATCAGCATGGCACATCTTGGCTTGGCAATATTTGCCCACTCTTCCTTGCAAACGTACTCCAAATCTGTCAGATTGCAAGGGCATCTCTTGTGCACAGCCCTCTTCAGGTCACCCCACAGATTTTCTATTGGATTTAGGTCTGGACTCTGGCTGGACCATTCCAAAACTATAATTTTCTTCTGGTGAAGCCATTCTTTTGTTGATCTGGATGTATGCTTGGTGTCATTGTCATGTTGAAAGGTGAAATTCCTTCATCTTCAGCTTTCTAGTAGATGCCTGAAGATTTTGGGCCAAAAGTGACTGATATTTTGGAACTGTTCATAATTCCCTCCACCTTGACTAAAGCCCCAGTTCCAACTGAAGAAAAGCAACCTCAAAGCATAATACTGCCACCACCATGCTTCACCGTGGGGATGTTGTTCTTTTAGTGATGCGAAGTGTTGTTTTTACACCAAATATACCTTTTGGAGTTGTGGCCAAAAAGTTCAACCTTGGTCTCATCAGACCATAACACATTTTCCCACTTGCTTTTGGGAGACGTGATGTATTGTTTTGCAAATTTTAGCCAGGCCTGGATGTTTTACTGTGTAAGAAAAGGCTTCCGTCTTGCAACCCTACCCCATAGCCCAGACATATTGAGAATATGGGAGATTGTTGTCACATGTAGTACTCAAACAGAACTTGCCAGAAATTCCTGCAGCTCCTTCAGTGTTGCTATAGGTCTCTTGGCAGCCTCCCTAACCAGTTTTCATCTTGTCTTTTCATCAATTTTAGAGGGACATCCAGTTCTTTGCAATGTCACTGTTGTCCCATATTTTCTTCACTTTTTGATGACTGTCTTCACTGTGTTCCATGGTATATCCAATGCTGTGAAAATTTTTTTGTACCCTTCTCCTGACTGATAAGCTTTGTAAGCTCTCTGCGAACCATGGCTTTTGCTGTAGCAGGCAACTGAGTACATGTCAGGAAAATCCTACTAGGATAGTTGAACTTTATTTGGGGTTAATCAGAGTCACTTTAATTGATGTCAGGTGTGTACCCAAGAAGACTGAATGCTGCAATTAAATCAAAAGGTGCTTCAACAAAGTATTAGTTTAAGGGTGTGCACACTTAAGCAACCAGCTTATTGTACGTTTTTTATTTTTTATATCTTTTGCCCTAACCAATTTGTTTTTTTTTTTCAATTGAATTGTACAGGTTATAGGTCACATTAAAGGTGGGAAAAGTTTTGAAATGATTTACTGTGGTCTCATTTTTTTATATCACAAAAACCTGGCATTTTAACTGGGGTGTGTACACTTTTTATATCCACTGTATATATATATATATATATATATATATATATATATATATATATATATATATATTTACACACACACACACACACACACACACACACACACACACACACACACACACACACACGTATAGGTCTACTTTATATTGTTGAAACCCCATATCAGAGAATCCCGTTTCATTAAGACGACAATACTGAATCTTCATTTAAGCAAAACATTAAACCAGCAAAAACGTTCGCCGGAAAACTAAGCACTTGGGCCACCAGGACAACATACACACAACAAAGCAATGAAAGGCCACCAAAGTGGGGGGCTTCAACCCCAAACTGCCCATTGTGTGGAGGGCTACACCCCCCCATAACTATATATAGCAACTCCGAGATCACACTATATGGGGAAATGGGCAAATACCTCCAGGGTGGCCAAGTGGTTAGTTTGCCTGTGAACGTTTTCAATGGTTTAAGGTTTCACTTAAATGAAATGGGATTCAGTGATAAGGGGTTTTGACAAACTGAAGGGGATCCATATATGTACATATACATACTTATATATTCCACTCTGGGATCATAGATAAACTTACTAAGCTGGGCATTAATCCATATGTCACTCGATGGGTTACCAACTGGCTTACTGACAGAACCCACAATGTAAAAGTAGCCGACTCCAAATCCAGCTCCAGACAAGTGACAAGTGGAGTACCTCAGGGTTCAGTCCTGGGACCACTCTTGTTTGGCATCTACTTCTCTGAAGTAGAAACCAGCACTAAGGGACTCTGGAACAAAAGTTGCAGATGACTGCAAACTGGGAGCCATTATTAAATCCCCAAATGATGTGGATATTTTACAAAAGGGCCTTAGAGAATCAGATGCTTGGTGCCAGAGCCATGGGCTCAAGCTCATTGCCAAGAAATGTATAGTTATACCCTTTGGGAAAAAACATGTACCCGTGAATTACCACATAGGTGGTAGTACACTAAACACTGAAAGTGTGATAAGAGACTTAGGAATACAGGTGGACAGTGGTCTCATCTTCGATAACCACATCGCCACAACAGTCAG
This sequence comes from Protopterus annectens, assembly GCF_019279795.1. Classification (NCBI taxonomy): domain Eukaryota; kingdom Metazoa; phylum Chordata; order Ceratodontiformes; family Protopteridae; genus Protopterus; species Protopterus annectens. The sequence continues at coordinate 589,536,254 of NC_056739.1, forward strand.
GAAATCCTTCTATGTGGCACACCTCATCACTAAGGGCTTTTCATCCAGAAAAATGGAGATCATTGTCACACTGTACTCATCCCTCATTAGACCCATTATAGAATACAAAGCCCCATTTGGTATGTACCTCTCAAGACATCTGCAACAACTAGAAAGGCCACAGAAATACTTCACTAAAAAAATCACAGGCCTAAAGCAGATGCCCTATGATGACCATCTAAAAATACTCCACCTATACTCTGTCGCATATCATCTACTCAGAGGCGATCTCTGCTTAACATACAAGGCCATGTCAAACCCAGAGCTGTTGGACATGCTACACTTAAAGAAATCCCAATCCCTCAGAGACACACGCTCCAAAGATCTAAACCTTGTCATCACAATGAACAAAACATGGTAGAGGGATAGGTACCTGACCCAGAAACTCCCCAGACTCTGAAATAGACTGCCCATACATGTCAAGCAGACTGCCTCTTTGGCCCTTTTCAAAAGGAACCTTGATGATTGGATGGGAGATAGGAAATTCACCCTGGGGATCAAGTCAGTCACCCTGCTAGACAGGGGTCCAGGGAAGTAAATACTGTGGGAAGAAATAGCCAGGGAATTGTTATGGCTAGGCTTGTATAGGCCCTAGGGCCAATAGCCTAGTACCAGCCTATGAACCTATGAAAAAGAACAAATTACACAAATATCAACTTTCACAAGGTCAACCACAAAAGATTGACTTTGCGAATGTTGGTACGCACTACTACACATGTGCCGAGCATGTGCCAAGCAAAAAAAATCAAAGCACATGGAAAATAAACTTTTAAAAAATAGCCTTACACATATTTTTTTCAGGGGGACAAGCCCTCATGTAGGGGGATATTCCCCATACCCTTTGCTAATTATCTATACTAAATCCGAGATCATACAATCTTGGGTCATATTTCCCTACTCTGAGAATTGTGTGATCTCACACGCCTGTCAGTCAGACTAAACAGATGTTGACCGAAGGGGAATTTGATTAAATTCAGATCCCGTATAATTATATATGAATATAATACTGTTGATCATCAATGAAATTCAACAAAGTACAAAATATTGTAGAATTTCACTGCCAATCAATTACAATTAAAACATTTGAATATTAATAATTTTAAATGTAAACATTTAAACATTTACAATAAACATTTACATTCCCTACTAATATCAGAACTCCCCCCAAAAGGCTCAGCCCCCACACCCCCAGAACTTGTACATACTAACTTCACAGTCAAACAAAAAAATCACAGTGATTAACACTACAGCCAGCTTGGCCATAATATAATTCAATTTTTTTCGTACATTCATTACACCAAACATTTAATTAAGAAGATTTTGTCAAACTGCTAGTTTATCATAGGATGCCTGCATTTGTTTTGTGGGAGTGCTGCACAGTGGGTAGTGGGATTTTGCCCTTTTTCCAATGTTTTGTGATCTTGAAGTTGGAATACATAATTAGCAGGAGTTGTGAAGGCACAGCTTCCCACATGGGAAGTATAGGGGGCTTGCCCCCCTGCATAAAATATGAATACTTTTTGATAGATTGAGTTTCAACCATTTGTGGCCAATGCAGTGTATGCAGATTTAGTGAGTTGGCAATGTAGAGAAATAAAAACGCACACACACACACACACACACACACACACACACACACACACAAACAGATAAATGCATATACAAATCTATAGCTACATGTGCACATGCACACACATGCATGTGTGTAGGGTTAGAAGGAAGATTGACACCTGTGAGAAATGTCTTTCTTGCTTATTTTAAGCTTAAGCTTTGATAAGTTTATTTCATCTGCCTGAAACTTCATTGAACTGATTTTCGATAAAATACATGGGAAGCTTTCAAACACTGTTTTTCTTCTTCCATCCAGGCAAGGGAAATTCCTCTTCAGGGCTTATTTTACCACCATTTGTCACCTATCCTTTAAGTGGAAATTAGGATTTGAGTAAAGGAAGAAGATCCAATATCTGACGTGAAAAGATATTACTTTTAATCTCTTACTTTGGCATGCCATAGTCATAGTCTTCTTATTTTCTTTAGGAGTATTTTAGAGATGATATACACTTTTTTATGAAATAATTTATTTTGTATAGTACATCCGGTCCTTAACTGTTCTTTGGTGAGTGATAATACATTTGTTGAGGTACTTTTTGTCCTAGTGTCTGTCAACCATGAAGCCTTCCTCAGTGAGACTTTGCACCCATTTATACCCCCACACCAGGCACCCCAAGTAAAGAGAGTCATAAGCAGTAAAGAAGAGCCATCATTCATTATCCAAATAGCCATAGCAGTGTTTGAACCTTCAGCTTTCTCTCTCTCTCTCTCTCTCTCTCTCTCTCTCTCTCTCTCTCTCTTTATTTCTGCTTTCCTTCTGCACACCAGGTAGGCTGGTGTCCATCAATATAATCAGATTAGTTTGGCTTATCCTGCCAGAGTGGTGCTCACATATGAAGATACCCACCTGTCCTCAAACGTGGCTAGGGTTCACTCATTCAATCAGCCAGGTTAGTCTAGATTACCCCCCCCCCCCCCCATAATGGAGCATGAAGATGGCCATATCTGTCTATCCTTACTTCACAGGATCACTGGTAAACAACAGCCTGCATCGTTCCTGGCACAGGCATTTTTCCTATAACCCTAATCCTGCATCTGGTGTATATCATAGACATTGCATCATTGTAGGGTATCCAAAGCCCTCCACCTTATGGGTGCATGCATCTACATATACAGCCCTTGAGAGGTACCATCACACTGGCCTAGAATACCCCCAGCAGTGTGGTCTTCATTCAAGCCTCAACTTGCAATATAGCAAAGGCTAACCCAGGACCACCTCATCTTCCCCACTGAATTCTTGAGTTGACATTAACCAATTACTATCATTCAGTCATGTCCCTCTCCATTGCCAAACTTAGTTTTCCTGGGTCACACAGCTTTCTCCCTTGATGCCATACACCCAGCTAATT
>NC_056739.1:589841752-589981752 GCF_019279795.1 Protopterus annectens
CCAAAGTCCTTGCAATAAGAGTATATTGCTATATTGCATCGTGGCCACCCGGGAGCAGACTCTAACAAAATAAAGGTGAGAGGAATGGTATTTTGGCCTTCTATGTCACAAGCTATTGAGAGAGTGCTGTTATCTTGTTCCATGTGCAATAGTACTAAGTTGCATCAACAGAAAGAACCACTTAACTAAACCAGATTCCTGGACTACCTTGGTTGACATTTTCAGATGGAATGATCAGCATTACTTGGTGTTACTAGACTCTTATTCAAATTGGTTCGAGATTGATCTACTTCCTAATCTAGCATCCAATACTTTCATTATTAAAATGAATCATCATTTTGCAGACCATGATAGTCCACACAAAGTTATTTCTGACAATGGCACACAGCTTACAAGCCAAAAGTTCAAAAGATTTGCCAAAGAGTGGGACTTTACTTATGTTACAAGTAGCCCAGAGTATGCGCCGTCAAATGGTTTGGCAGAATGTGCAGTCCAAAGTGTGAAACAGTTACTAGAGAAGTTGAAATGAGACAATAATGATATTTTCCTGAATCTCTTGAATCTCAGAAATATTCCTCTTGATAAACATCTTGGTTCACCTGCCCAGAGACTTCTGTCAAGACAAACCAGAACCACATTACCAATTAGTAGTAAATTGTTGGTTCCATGTGTCAAGAACAACAGGTCAGTGATAACCAATCTGTTGAAGAAGCGCTTAGCTCAGAAGTCCTATTATGATAAGACCAGCAAACTGCTCAATCCATTACAAGAGGGAGAAGTGATAAGGATGCAGAAAGCCAAAGGTTATGATTGGATTGGAATCATGAAGAATATTTGCCCAGAGCTGAGATCATACATTGTGGAATCACAAGGAGTAGAGTTTAGGTGGAATCAGAAACATATGGCGTCGATGTCTGAGCCTATACCACAGCACATAGCCTGTGAGAAAGAGACTTTATCTCACAGTGAGTTGTCCAGCATTTCAGTTTCAGAAGTTCCAGTGAATATCCCTGTTCCTGTAATGAATCCCAAAGTTCCTGATATGAGTTGCTCACCGAAGACTATCCCTGTTGCTAAACCTAGTCCTGATTGTTATGTTACCAGATCTGGTTGCATCTCCAGACCATGTTATAGATACACAGTAACTTGGACTTGAATATTGTGTTTGTTTCTAATGTCTCTATTAATGCATGTCTAACTCAAATGTCATTTTCATTTTAAGGGCAATATTTTTAAGAGGGAGGATATAAATCAATGTGTGTGTGTGTATCTCTTTAAGGAGCTATCTAGTGGCTTGCACAAGTGTATAAATACTGAGCATGTGTGAGCCTGACTGCCATTTTGTAGTTAGCTGTTGAGATGTAAGCATGTATGTCTGTAAGGTCTGTCTGTTAATCAGTTTTATTTATATTTTGTGATGCTGATATCCATCCCGATGTGTTTTTATGTAATAAAGCATCTAAACGAACTACCCACCTGTTCGTCATCTATATTAAGAGTGACAAGCGACAGCCAGTAAACAAATAATTTTCATGATTGTCTTAAACCATGTTTATCTGTTTTCACAGTGACTTGTAGGAAATGATGCCTCGTATCATATAACTAACACTACTAACTCAAAGCAGGACACTGCTGTAGCCTTAAATGTAAGCTACCTCCTCCTAGTATGTTATCAGAGACATCAAACAAGAATCTGGTTCAGGAGAAGGTGCATCAAAGTCTTTCAAAGTTGCACAAACAAGAGAATATTTGAATATATCTAGGTTTGTCATAGCAGCTAGTTCTAGGATACTAAGTATTCTAGATTTGGATAGATTCAAATTCCATTTTGTTAAAGTGACTGCCAAAAAATTCAGTAAATGTGTATTTTCACATTTTTCTCTAAATTTAGAATTGGTTATCCATCCCTCTATACACAGAAATGACAACACCAAATTTCCTGAGAAAGAAGAAACTGTGTGTGTCTGCGGATTTGTGATCCCTTGTCTTCCATTTCATAAACTTCACTCAGTAATGTGCCATTTTAGCAGGACGGTTAGGGGAGATGTTTTCAGATAAATGTGTTTCTTTATTGTGATCTTTGTGAAGGTGATGCAACATTAAGTCACATGACTGGAAAAAAGGGTACCTGGGTATGAGTTAAATGGCTGTGGTATGTGTGTGTGGGGGGGACTGAGTGATAGGAGTATTTAAAGTAGAAGTAAATATGCAGTGGAAATGGCAATGCAGCCTTACTAGTTGGAATCAGCTACAAATCCTATTATGGCCATTGTTCATTGCTTGCTGAAAGGACTAATACATGATTATTGCCATCCGTGGTGTAAGACTGAACAGTAATACTTGGGAGGGTCAAATGGTCTAGCACTTGAATATTCTTTTTTATATTAATATGATCAAAATGGAAGTGATTCTTGTTTTTTTGTTGTTTTGTTTTTTTTTTTTTAGTTTTTTGGATGTATTTGCTGACACATGCATCTTCTGGGCATTCCTTGCACTGTTTTTTTTGTATTCTTTCAATTAAAAAATAGGTTATCAGATTGATCATTGCATATGCTCCATCCCAGGCAACATTATTTTTTTATTTTATTTTTTTTTAATTATAATATAAAACTAAGATGCCAGCATAATATAAAAGAAAACAAAAGAACGGTTTAGTGCTGTAGCTTTCACTCCACTGAACAAACACAGTCCATTAAAAATAATCTTCTATAAGCCATGAAAATCTTCATATACAGTATCTACCAAATGAAACATAAATATGTCTAGCACCATAAAACAGCAAACCAAGGTTCATGTCTAATGGACTTGTACATAAAAATTTCAAAAATGAATAAATCAGTGTTTAAATACGTATCATGACTGGTCACATGATTCTAAATAGCAAATCAAACAGTTGGTATATGGCTGCTCAAACACAATAAAGTGAAAGCAAAAGATAGAAACAAAAATATGCATGCTTCCTTATGCTTTCTTGTAAACAAACTCCAGGAATATTAAATGCTGGAAATAAACATTTGTTTTTATAAGGAATGTGAAGTGAGCTTCAACCATGAACAGCACGAAAAAAAAAACATTCCCATTTGGAGCCAGAAAATTACTTATTGACTGAAATGAAAATATAAATAGTATGTCCTATTAGCTGAAGCATGCTTTACAAAAAGTATCTTATTTCACTACATCTGTAGTAAACAAATGACCACACATTTGGTAGCCAACTGATAATACAGCAGCATAAGATTCAAATGCAAATAAAATATTCACATTGACATTGTAAGAAATTTAAAACTTACTGTACCTAATGTTGGAGCATGAAAATATAGGGATGTTGAGTGAAGTGTTTCATTTAACTCAAACACATATATAATCTCCCAGACTGACAAACTACTTCTGCTCATATTATACTGGTGCAAAACGCTGTCATTATCTTCAGCCATAGTAAACAACACATTTTTTATTTATTTTACATTTGTTTACCGACGGTGGGGGGAGGTCCGATTGGGCTAGTAGCCCTTTTTCAGCGGACGCCCGGGGAGAAAAGCTCCAAAGTACAGTATAACAAGCATATGTTTTATTACAAAATTAATTACACGTTGGTTACATAGTAAATCTTAGTTACATAGTTAAAATATAAATCTCAGTAGAATAACAGAAAACAAGGTAAAGCAGTACGTGTATAGACTGACAGAATGCAATGAAGACAAAAAGATGCATCAGCTACTAATAAGCAGTTCTGTAATGGACAATGAGTACAAGTTATACTGCCAGAAAGGTTGAAAATTATAACATGTAGGGGTGGGAATGTTAAGGAGATGAGGTAGTGTGAGAGATTGACAGAGCAGAGGAGAAAACTATTTATGCAAGAGTGAGATTTTTAAAAGCTGGTAAAGAGATGAGGTGTGAGACAAAATGAAGGGGAGAAGGGTGTTAGCATAGGGGTGTGAGGGTAATGGTTAGCAGAAATAAGGTGAAGATATAGTAAACAGATGGAGCGTGAAAAAGAGTGAAGGGGAGAAGGATGTTTACACTAGGGTGTGACAGTTAGGGGAGGAGGAAAAATAGGAAAAAGAGGGAAAGTGGGGAAAAGAGAATATAGTAAATCAGCCTGGGGCTGTGCATGATCACAACTAGTTGTTAATTGTGTCCTGAGAAGTTGTTTAAAACTGGATAGGATAGCTGTATTTTGGATATGTTGAGGGAGGGTATTCCCCGGATGCATGACTAGAATAGAGAGAATCACCAAAAGCGTTGTTGGATTTTGTGACTTTTAATAGGAATTTATCAGAAGACCTTCGGGATCTATTACTGGAATAGAGTGCTACTAGATTTTGAAGAGCTAGGCACTTGTCTGGTTCATATATTATGGAATGGGTGGCTGTGAGTTGATTGAGGGATAGGAGGTTGGGTAGTTCTAGCCAGTTTAGTTGGTGAAGAGCTGCACAGTGATGGCATCTGGGTGGCGAGTTTGTAGCAAATCTGGCGACTTTCTTATAGCAGACTTCAAGTTTAGCTAGGTCAGTTTTCTTAAGGTTGGCGAAGATGGGTGAGGCGTACAGTAGGCATTTATAGTTCATATCACCACCTGGTGGCCATCTAATAAAATAACAGTATGGAATTCAAATATGACAAATTTTTACATTTTGAGACATAAAAACAAATACACAAAACAGTTGGAAAATGAAAATGATATATACCATATGAAATAAATTAAGTTTTTACAGCAAAAACAAATACTTTTTCATCAGTGACAATAGTAAACAGCAAAGCACATGGCAACTAACCTTATGAGGTAGCATAATTTTAGCACTATCTGATTTTCAAATGATAAAACTGCAGTAGAGGATTCAAGTATAAACAAAACAAAACTTTTGCAATTGAAACCTGAAAATTAAAATATCGATTGAGGTGAAACACAGAGTTATACATACCCAGAATAAATAAGCAAACACAAAAAAACTATACATTCGATGTGAGTAAGTGATGATATAAAAATGTCAAAACATAACATTATTTGTATATCATGTCTCTTACCCACAAGGAATATGATATGGTATGATATAAAAACAAATGTCAAAACATGAATAATTCTTAGCTTCATCTATAGTAAACAAATGCACGGTAAATATCAACTAGTGTCACAACCTCATGACATCTGAATGCCAGCAAAACCAAAAGTACAACAAGGTCTAGCAAAAGAGGCAGCTGCCTTCGGGTGCAGTATTTGGGAGTGCAATCATGAAGTACAGTTCCTGCATTCCTCTTTCTGTAAGCTGTAAGAAGCCATGTGTTGAAATGATGCAATCACCTTGTTACAGTTTAAAAAAAGAACAGAGGTCTTTTTTTTGCTTTTCAGGGAGGAAGGGAATGGGTGGATATCTGGCTTGGAGCACCAGCCTAAGTAAGTAAGGAAGTGGACCTTTTTCTTTTGCTCTTTATGGCCTGTTGCTGCTCTTCAGATATCAGTACAAACATATGAGATAGATTCATTTAAAAGTAAATCATGTTTATTTATATTAAAAGTAGTCACACTTGATAATGTGTTTCAAGTTATAAATGAATTTGTTTTATATGTACTCCAGTTCATGTGAAAGCTTATACTTTTCTACTGTGGCTTCTATCGATCTAGCTAGCTATCTAGCTAGCCATCTTAGTAACCATTTGAAATGTAGGAACCCACTAGAATTAGCCCCAAAGACTAAAGATTGAATGGCCTAAAAAAACAGGTTTACATACACCAAGTCCAAGATGGCCAGTTCTCAGAATGCTTCCTTTTCTTAGAGGTATGGTGATCTTAGAGATGGTTCTCAGGGTGTGGAGGCTTGCCCTCCTGCAAAAAATAAGTTTAAAGGAGAAAAGCAATGTTTAATTTTATCTGTTCTCCTGGATTTTCAATCCTTTTTTTTTTCTCCGGCATTTCGGTGTTCAACATTTTGAGTGCCAACAGTTCAGTATGGAGCCAGCTAGCTATCGTTGACAAGGTTGGTCCCCCTAGGCTTATGGCCTGTTTTCAGGGGAGGCCTATGGTAGTATTCATACTGACTAAGGGAAATTATCCAGGGCATCTGGGAGATTCACATACTTTTGAGGGGGGGGGCTGTAGAGCTTTCCTGCAGAATGATTGCCAAGATGAGAATAACTTTGCTTATGGGCAAAGATAACTAGAAAATGATGCTTTGTTTAGTGAGATGGATAATAATTGCAATAAGTCACACATTTTGGTAATCATATTCCTAATGGTGGTTTGGAGCAGTATACTTAAGAAAATTAATAATGAATGTGAAGCTAACAATGAAATGCCTCATTCCTGGTCAGATGTTGTGCAGCATCATGTTGAAAGTAGAAGTGAGTGGACATTTTTGTTACCAGGTGAATTAAATGAGTTGTGAGATGGTGGCAATACTTTAGACAGTACAGTAAGATGTAATGCAGAAGCAGGGTTAGGAAAAGGCATTCAGGAAGTACAATGGAGTTATGCAGTGGTAGCAAGTTGGAGAAGATAACTGCTCATGAATGGAGACCAACACTCCAAATATCTGTTAAAAAGACTATGCTGTAATTAGATATTATATTTGGGACAAACTGAGTGAACCACCCTTTTTTGTGGACGTTCATTCCTTTATACAACTGAGAAATAAATGTTTTGTTCATAGGTAATTTCTAGGCTATTGATCTGTGAAGATCTTGCATTCCCATGGTAGTTTCTAGCCCTTATAGTTTGCATATGAATAACCCATAGAACAAGGTTGTGTTGAAACATTTATGTCTCCCATATCCATGAGGGACGGGGGTATTAAACCAGGGCTGAAATTGCTTACACATCCAATTGTCTGAAGTACATTTAAAGAGAGTTAGAGAGGTACTTTGTTTTATTTGGAGTGAAAGATGGCTCCATAGAAGTAGTATCCTCTGTGATGCATACCTGTCCTTCTAACATGTTCTATTTATTCTGCAAAACAGATTGAGATCTCTTAAGCAGGTGTTTATGATACAATTAGACTTACAAATATGTACTAGGTCTGACAGAACATGGTCTGTTGAAGCTCTATACGTGAGGCAAAGAGGCCACGTAGTGGGCTGTACTGAAAAAAGAGACAAGACTTTGAAATGGTCTGCATAGTTTATTATGATTTAGACCCTTTTTAGTGAGAATGCATTGTAGTTGTTGTGATTAAGTGTTTGGACATATACATACCAAAAGGGGCATTATAGTCAGTGATTGGCCTAATGAGTGCCAAGTAAAGTAGACCAAATACATCGTCGAACCTGGAAGCAATATCTTTAAATATGACCTGTGAGATGAAAAAAGACTTCATTAAAACAGTTTTTACATGGTGTTCAAAGGACAGTTCATTGTCAACATAGGTTCCCAGATCTCTAACTATGGGATCAATTTTCCAGGGGGTGTTGTCAATTTGATAGTTACAAAGTGAGTCATGCTTGCCAAAGGATGCAGTTATACATTTCTTGGCATTTGGTTTTAGACCATGGTTTTGACACCAGCTATTTGTCTGGGATAGGCTGTCTTACAGTTTCTTGGGGTCCTCTAGGATGTTTGTCATAGTACCAAAATTGGAATCACCTGCAAACTTTGTCAGCCACAAACCTTAACATTAGATTTGATCTCTGAGAAGTAAATGACAAAAAGGAGAGGTCCAATTACTGAACCCTGGGGTACTCCTCTGGTGACAGAAATTTTGAAGGAGATAGATTCCCCATTATTTCTTACTTACTTTGTGTATTGCATTTGTCAGGCAATTTTCTATCTAATGAGTCTCATAGGGGCTAACATTTTCTATGATGCCTGAGTGTGAGATGGAGTTGAATGCCTACACAAGGTCCAGCTAGGCAGTGTGCACTGACTTGCCTCTGTTTTGAAAATGGCCATGGGCAATTACCACAAGCTTCTTCACTGAATGGACTTACTCATATGACAGGAGATGTTTGATATACCCCAACCTTCGACTTCTTCAATTGACTACCTGGATGATAGAATTTTAATATCTTTTCAGAACCTTTTTTCTGAGGAAGAGCAACCAGTATTAAAGAAGACAAAGAACCCTGCTACTAGGAAAACCTACATGGGAAAGTGAAAAATATGTTCTAGTTGGTGCCTAAGTAAGAACCAGGACCCTTTGTAGGCCCAAACACCTCTGGATCCACAGTATTTCTTTAAGTTATTATCCTGTGATTTTTATTACTCCTCAGCAAAGATTCATCTCAAACTCGTTTCTGCTTGTCTGCCATAGATCCACCCATTACTACCCAACTTCAAGTCATGCAGTTTTTGAAAGGGGTGTTACATATTTAGCTACCTACGTGCTTCCTTCTTGGGATATTAATTTTGATTTGGAGAAGGCTTGCACTGTTTCCTTTTGAAGCAGCTCATGAGGCTGATTTGAAGTTCTTTTGATCTGACCTCTACAAGAAGAGTATCTGAGTTACAGGTTCTTATGGTGAGTCATCCCTATCTCATTGTTCAAAAGATAGGGTTAGTTTCCTTCATGCCTAAGGTCATTTTCATAGTTTACTCTAAGCCATGATTTCATCTCCCTGTTTTCTTCCCATAGACAAAGAATAAAGGAGAAATAATTTACATACTCTGGATGTCCACAGGGAACTCGTATTAACATATTGACAAGAAAAAAAATCAAGATTACTAACCAGCTGCTTTCTGATATGAAGGAAAGAAAAAAGGGACAAACAATGCCCAGACAATTTTTAAATGGTTGCACCATGCTACTGCTTTTTGCTATCCTGACCGTAACAAGTCACCTCCAGGCAAGGTCATGACCCATTCTGCCAGAGCTCTGGCTACTTCTTTAATTTTTTGGAATGGGTAGACTATAGAAATATACTAGAGTTAGAAACTTGGTCATCTGTGCATACCTTTACTAAGCACTACAAACTAGATTCTTTCTCTAGGTCCAGAGCAAGCTTTGTTAGGAATATTCTACAGGAGCTCCTGAATTCTGATTTATCTTCCTCACTTGATTTCTATCTCTTGTAATCATCCCATACAGCGCAGACCACTGCAACAGTGATCTAAGGAGGAACATATCATAGTTGTGTAAGTAAACCTACCATAACAGTAGATGTTCAAGCAGATCACTGCTGCAGTAGCTGGCCCTCCCTCCACCGCCACACTTTTTTTGCTATTTTTACACCATGGTATGGGATTTTCATTAGTATGAATCCCATTTCTCAGGGCTCTAGCATCTTTTTCTTCTAAAGCAAGAAAGCTCTCTAGTTTTGGAGTCCTGGTCACTGATTTTATCCTGCTTCGTCCATGCAAAGCAGTGGCTAGGGTATATGGAAGGTGCACCTAAAGCTTTGGAAGCTAGCAGCTAGTCTGATCCTTACTGTAGCCATGATCTGTTCTATCATCTACTTAACTCAACTTTCTCTTTTCCAGAAAAATATGCATCACATGGTATGTATAATTCCACTGAATACGAATGCCTTTTCTTATGTGCTGCAGAGGAAAACTATTTTCCATTTGAGCTTGGTAGAACAACATTCTGGGCTTCATAGAATGGCCTAAGTGTGTAGAAACTGCATCCCAGTTATACACATTTTCTCCCTTTAAATTACTTTATGGTGGCACTGTGATAATAGCAGTATGTATTGTTTCTTCACCATAACTGGTTCTCCATTTCATATCCAAGTTGGGGCATCTTCTGTTTGGTGTGTGCGTGTCTGCCCTGATTCCATCTGTTATTTCTCATCTGTTCCAATTTCCACACACATCCCAAAAACATTTTGCATGTCTGATGTTGAGCTCTACATTGCCACAACTATGCAGGTAGTGCAATAGTTTATCTGCATCCCGCCATGGGTTCATGGGCTGGCATACAGAATTATTCTCTATTTTATACCTCCTTCCATTACTTGAAAATGATAAAGTAGGTGTCAGAAAATGCATGACTGGAATTTATATTATATATCAACCCCCTTTTCCCATTTTCAACAGGGGGTCGGGTGTCATGTTAACTGTTGCCACCTCTCTCAATTCAGTGCCACACTCCTGCCTTCTTCAGCACTCATGCCTGAATGTTGCAGATATTCTTTCACACAATCCATCCACCTCTTTGCTGGATGCGCTTGTTTCCTCTTACCTTCTTCCTGTCTGTCCCAAATATTCTTCACCAAATTATCTCCTGCTTTTCTACACATGTGCCCAGACCACCTGTAACCTGTTTTCTTTGATCTTTTCTGCAACTGGGGCTACTTTGGCTTCTGCTCTTATTGTCCTCATTTCTTTGTCTGTCTCACAGTGTGCATCCTACCACCCATCGCAAGCACTTAATTTCCATCACCTCTAGGTCCCTCATCTGCTCTGCCTTTACTGCCCAGGTTTCTGTACCATACAGTAATACTGGTTACAACACTGTTTTGCACACCTTACTTTTCAGCTTTTTGGCATTCTTCCATCTACACCACACCTGATACCCTATGCCAGCTGGCTGCAGCCCCAATGATTCTAGCTTTGACCTTTTCATTCAGATTTCCCTTCTCTTCAACCAACCCTCCCAGATACTTGAAGCTGTTTACCTGTTCCACTATCTTCCCTTCTATCTCCATTCTCAGATTCTTCTGATTTCCCCAATTTGCTGCCATTACCACTGTCTTATGTATGCTTAGTTTCATCCCGTGTGCCTTCAGTATTGCATGCCATTCCCCTATCCTTTGCTGAAATTCTTGCTCAGAGTCTGCCTGTAATGCCCCTTTATCTGCATACAGCAGCTTTGTTGATCTGTCCCCTCCAACCTGTTTGCTAATGTAACCCATCACCAGTATGAACAGCAATGGCTTTATAGCTGAACCCTGATACACACCCACTCCCAGTGAGAACCCCTTTTTGAGACTGAACACTGTTTGTACTTGAGGCATTGGATCTTTGTATATAGCCTGCATTAATTATACCAATGTTTCTGGGAATTTGAACCACCGCTGGACTGCCCAAATCAGCTTTCCTGGGACCTTGTCATATGCTTTCTCCAAGTCTAGGAATTCTCAGTTGGATTTTACTCATCTCTGGCTTCTTCTCAATTATCTGTCTCACTGCAAACATTGTTCAGTTGTGCTGCCTCCTGATCTGAATCCGAACTGCTCATCTCCCATCTTACTTTCTACAACTCTGCATATCTGTTTATCACTCACCTTCTCCAGAACTTTCATGCAATGTGACAGCCGTTTGATACCTCTGTACTGCCCACAGTTGTGGAAGTAAGTCTCTTTTGTACTTGTACACTGCCATGCGTATGCTTATTGTCCAGTCATCTGGTATACACCTTTCACTTCACACTGCTATGAGTAACCATAGAAGCCATTTCTCCCCTATCTCACCAAGCATATTTATCATATATGCTGTACCCTCATCTGTGCCTCCTGATTTCTCTAACTTCATTTTCCTCAGTGTTAATCTTACTTCTTCTAGGGTGTGCTCCTTCTCTTCTCTCACTGTAGGCTGTATCTGTTTCAGTACAGCTTCTATGTGGTTTTCTTAATTCAGAAGCTGCTGCAAGTACTCTTTCCATCTGCATTTAATGTCCTGTGGGCTGGTGAGCAGGTTGTTGCTGGCATCCTTTATGAAGGGTTGCTGGCATTCTTTATGAAGGGTATCTGGCTGTCTTCTTTATCTTTCTGTCTTTGCCTTGCAACCTGATTTGTTTCTTTGTGCCAAATATTGTCACCTTTCAGAAGCTGGTAGAGTACCTCCAAAAACCTGTTCTTTGCTATTGCAACTCCTATCTTCACCTCTTTGTTAACCAACCAGTATTCCTTCCTAGCCTGGTCTGTCTTTCTTATTTTCCATTTTGTCCTGCACTTCTTCTTTCTTTTGATGACTTCCTGGTGCACTCCACCACCAGCTTTCCTTATGTACCTTATTTCCATACCTGGCTGGACTACGTATCTATTCTGTAATCCTGACACATGCTGTTTTGAGGTGCTGCCATTCTTCCTCAACTCCACCTATTAACTCATGTTCTTGAGGTTCTAAAACCCTGAGTAATTCCTTATACTGTTGTACTTTCTCTCCAGTCAACTTCCAGGTCTTCAGCCTGGTCTCTGTTGACCTTAGTGCCTTCTCTAACCACTGCCTGCAGCTGATTGTGGCAATCAGTGGTTTATGCTGTGGGCCAACTGTTTCACTGGGATGACTTTGCAATCATTGATTCTACCCCAGTGCCCTTTCCATACTAGGAGGAAGTCTACCTGAGTTGCATGTTTGCCATTCTTGTATGTGATTTTGTGGCTGTCTCTCTTTCTAAACCATGTGTTGGCTACTATCGAGTCAAGATGTCTAGACTGGCCTCTTCTTCTTTATTCTGGTTACCCCACCCATGTGGACCCAGGCAGTCCTCATACCCTGTTCTGTCTGCCCCAATATGTGTATTCAAGTCACCCATTATCAACACAAATTCATGTCATCCTGCTTTATTTAATAGGTCTTGCAACTACTATCTGAATGTACTCTTCTCTTCACTATCACAACCCTGCTGTGGGGCGTATTAGGCTGGAGTCTGATTGCCATGAGTCTGTCACTAATAATGATGACATCCTTCACTGCCTTCTGAAGCCACTCCTCTGCCTCAGCAGTAGACTCTGGATCCCAAACCAAGTGGTTTTGTTGCACTGTCCTTCGATCTTGTCTCTTGGATATATGGGATATCCAGCCTCCTTCATATTGTCATGTCATCCACGTCTATGCTCCATCCTGTCACTAAACCTACATTAAGTGTAGCAGTTCTTAGTCCATGTTTGGCAGGTTGATTGGTTTGACATCTAGCTTTCACTCAGCAGAGCTATCCCAGGTAATCCATGCTGGGCAACTGGACACCAGACGGCCAGTAGCTTATTGACCAGGGTTGCTGGGCTTTAGGCAGGCTCACACTGACCAATATGAGCACATACACCTCTTCCATCATTAGCATGGTTCCCTGGAGTAGGTAGGAGTAGTCCAGGTCCTCAACCCACTTATCACTGGTGAATACCCATGCTTATTTGGCAACATTAGTCAACATAACTGAATCACCTAGAGACATATTTTACATCATCAAATAGCTAGCCCTGCCACAGTGTGCAGTCTGTGATCTGTGCTCTCTTATCCTGAGGATACTGTACACCACAGTAGATGCCCAAAACGGTTAATCAGTGCAACTCCTTACCCTATAGGGCAACATGTAGAGTCTGTGCTGCTTCCTAAATATCCATTCTTTGGTGAATTTGAGATGGAAACACTCAGCATGTTTTTTGGAGGTGGGAGTAACCCCACAGAGACACAGGAAGAACTTCAAACAAGCATTGGCCAGATGTCAGGCTCGAACCTTGTACCTTATGCATGGGATGCAAAGACCGTAATCGTTATGCCTATGGAATGTCTTATTAAAATGGTGCATATCCCCAAGCTTTCACAGTTTCATAATATCATCAGCACTGCCTAGCACTTTCAACATGTGTTGCAATGAATTTGGCGGTTTGTCACCTGGTAAATATTTCCTGTCAGCACTCTAGAAGATGTATATATGCATGATCCTTAATAATACCACAAATGTATTGAGTTGGCTACCTGTCTGTGAATAATTAAAATTTTTGGCATTGCAGGTTTGACTTGTGCCAGCAATTCTAGTACAGAATGAAGAGGAGGGAAAGTTGAACAACTGTTCGTTGACAACGGTAAAAAGCATTTTTCTCACTAAGCCTTTGAAACATTTAAACAAACATATGAACATCATCTTATGAGGATCATTGCAGTTGTTTCAGGTGACATGGCAGTATATCATTTAGTGGGGCTGCCTCATAATTCCACTGTCAGAAACTCAGTAATGAGTGTTGGTTACCATAAACATGGAGTTTACATGTTCTCCTGTCTGTATGAGATTTCTGTGGGGAATTCATATTTCCTCTTACCTCCCACAGACATGCTGCTTATGCTGAATGCCTACTAACTTATCAATACATATATCCTGTGCCCTTCCCATTCCCTTTGTAGTGGAAAGGGCCCCACAACAATCAATACATTAGCCAATAAATTAATACCTAAAACACATAACGCTGAGATTGTAACCGTTGAGGAAAAGGTTTTGCCATATTCTTGGTGCTCAGCACAGCTGCACAGCAATTTCCATGAGTGCTTTGAAACTTGGGTTTGGCAAAAAAAAAAAAAAAAAACATTTTGATGGCTATCACCTCTACAACTGCTTTTATGGATCACTGAGCCATAGACCTACTGAACTTAGATTTCTGTCTCTGCTCTTTGAATGGGTGATTTTATGGGTTACCTATGTTGTGATCGAGTTACCATATGTTGAACTTCACTTCATCACTCCAAGGCAAGTACAAATACAAGTACAAATATGACTCAGTCATTGTCCATGCTGGTGTGAATGACCTGAGACGTACCTCCCTGGACTACATGAAAAGAGACATAGAGGAGCTCTCTGAGCATGTAGCCCAGGCCGGTATGACCCTCACCTTGAGTAGCATCTTACCCTCACCAAGAATGATGCCACAATATGAAGACAAGATGATCAATTTCAACAATTGGCTTAAGTATTGGTGTCATTCAAAGGGGATCCAATGCCTGTCAGCCTGGGATGACATTCTCGACAAGCCACGATGCTTCGCTAGGGACGGCTTGCACCTGTCACCCATGGGCTTTCGGATATTGGCAAAGGCTCTTGCTACGCCCATAGTGCCTTTTTTAGGCAAGGCTCAAAAGACAAACCCACCTCCATAGGTATCACAAGAGATAAGAAACTAAGAGTAATGCTACTCAATGCCAGAAGTCTAAACCTCAAGATGCACGCACTCGAAATTCTCCTTAGCATGGAGAACATCGATATCTGTGCGGTAACAGAAACCTGGTTCAAGGCTCCCGAGAGCACCCCAGCACTACCAGGTTATACCTCATACCATGCTTTTCGACCCCAAAACTTGGACCAAACCATAAAAGGAGGGGGAGTATCAATATTCGTCAAAGATACCCACACCTCCAGGTTGGTGGCACAGCACGAAGCATCAGAGACTATCCATGTGCAACTAACAGTGGGTAAAACTGCCTTCCAGTTTATAGCGTGCTACAGACCACCCTCCCAAACACAGGAACCCCACTCAGCCTTCCTGAGAATACTGGAAAATATGAAGGTCTCTCCAAACACCATTATATTGGGAGATTTCAACTACCCCAACATAGACTGTGAGCATTACTCTAGCTCCAACACCCTAGCCCAAAGGTTCCTAGAATTTATAAACTCAAATGCTATGGAACAACTTGTTACCACTCCCACAAGAGGGGAAAACATACTGGACCTGATCATCACCAACATGGGGACACTATGCTCCAGACCAGAAATGTATCCCTCACTGGTAAGATCAGACCATAAACTAATCTCACTGGATATTCACATCCCGACCCCACCCCCTGCCCAGAAAACCACAGTGAAAAACTTCTCTAAAATGCATTTCACACACCTCAAAACCGAGGCGGAATCCTTCAAAGCCTCCGGGCCTGTGGAAAATACGGCCCAGACCGCAGAATCCTTTATAAACGCATTCTATGAACACCTTCAGGAATGCATGGATCATGCAATCCCAAATAAAACCAAGACCCAATCCTCCAAAGGCAGACGTCCTGTCTGGTGGACCCCAGTCATAAACAAACTATACAATAGAAGGAGGAAGCTACTACATGATAGAGCAAAATCCCAAAAAGGGAAGGCATCTCTGATCAGTATTAGCAAAAAACTATGGGCACTCATAAAATCGTCTAAGGCCAGCTTCGAGAGAAAAATTGCACAGGACACTAAGGATAATCACAAGGCTTTCTTTAGTTATGTTAGGAACCTGGGTGGGAATTCCCAGATATGCTCAGAATTAGTCCAAAATGACAAAAAATACACCGAGCCCACAGACATTGCCAACATCCTAGCTGACAGGTTTAGTGCAAACTTCTCCCTCCCCACCAAAAGGGCAAATATCTATCCCAACAGAGTGCTGCCCCTGACATCTCAGATGCTCAGGTAAGAGCCGCCTTTCCAAAGCAAAAACACAGCATCAATGGGACCAGATGGTGTCCCGGCTGCATCCTACATGAACTCCAAGAAGAGCTAAACCCAAACATAAAACTACTGTTCAATCTTAGCCTTACTACAGGATATGTACCCAAAGAGTGGCGTACAGCAGCAGTGGTCCCTCTCCACAAAGGTGGTGCCTCAACGGATCCTGGAAACTATCGCCCCATAAGCCTGACTAGCTTGGTCTGCAAAGCTATGGAAAGGATCATCATGGACCTCATAAATAAAGATATTGGGGACCTACAGACACTGGATCCTACCCAGTTTGGCTTTGTTAAGGGCAGATCCTGCCTCTTAAACCTGGTCAATTTCTTTGAAACAGTCACCAAGGCCATTGACGAGGGGAAGGTGGTCCACACAGCCTACCTGGACCTCACAAAAGCCTTCGATACAATACCCCACTCGGGCATTATAGATAAGCTCACCAGCTTAAATATAAACCCCTATGTCACTAGATGGGTTGCAAACTGGCTCAAGGACAGAACCCACATGGTTAGAATTGCTGGAGCCATGTCAGACTCCAAACCAATTACAAGTGGCATCCCACAAGGCTCAGTCCTGGGACCTCTCTTGTTCGGTATATATTTCTCGGTGGTACAGGCCAACACGGAAGGACTGTGGCTGACCAAGTTCGCAGATGACTGCAAACTGGGTGCCATAATCAACTCTTCAGCCGACACAAGCATCCTCCAAAAGGGCCTCATAGAAACAGACAACTGGTGCCAGAGCCATGGCCTCAAGCTAAACGCCAAAAAGTGTATAGTCATCCCCTTTTGCAAAAACAAAGAACCCACAAATTACCATATAGGTGGTAATCCATTAAGTACAGAAGAAGTCATTAGGGACCTGGGGACCCAAGTTGATAGCAATCTCGTTTGACAACCACGTGGCCAAAGTGGTTAGAAAAACATTTTATATAGCCCACCTAATCATGAAGGGATTCACATCTAGATCAGGGGAGGTCATCGTGCCTCTTTACTCATCCCTCATCAGGCCCATAATTGAGTACAATGCCCCTTTTGGGATGTACCTTACCAGACACCTGCAGCAACTGGAAAGACCCCAAAAGTACCTCACCAAGAGGATCAAAGGACTCAAACAGATGCCATATGCTGCCTGGTTAAAGAAACTCCAGCTCTACTCAGTGGCATACTGCCTGCTCAGAGGCGATCTGTGCCTGATGTATAAAGCCATGTCCAACCCGGAATTAATGGACATGCTGCACCTCAGAAAATCCAAATCCCATCGAGCTACGCACTCGAGAGACTTGAACTTCAGCACTGAAATAAATAGGACATGCTGGAGGGACAGATTCATAACCCTGAGGCTCCCTTCACTCTGGAATAAAATCCCAGTCCAGGTTAGGCAGAGTCCCACATTGACTCTCTTCAAGAGGAATCCTGATGAGTGGATGGGAGATCGTAGGTTTACCCCGGCTATCACTTCTGTGTCACTGTTAGACAGAGGCACAGTATACTAACCTCAAAAAAAGGCATAGTAAAATTAATTTAAAATGGGTGGCGAAAGCCAAATACACTCTGGCTAGGCTTATAAATGCCCTGGGGCAGATAGCCTAGTATGAACTTATGAACCTAATCAAACACAAGCCATTAAAAGTCCAGCTCAGTTATTCATCCAATTATCAGAAGAAAAACACTGAGACTAAGTTAATGGCAACCAAAGCAACCAAGAAGAAAACTCGGTACTATTCATTAAGTTAGTAAGTAAGTAAATAAATACATAAAAATTAACCAGGATGAACACTCAGGGTACTACATAGCAAGTAAGTAAATTAATAAATAAATTATGATATACTAATTGAAGTAACAAGGAATAAATTACACAGCAGTGATCACTTTATCAAATATCTCCACATTTGAAAAAGTAATATAAAAAACACTTCTGCCTGCAGACATAAACCAGTGACACTGCTCTCTCAAACCAATGTTTATTACCCCTATGCTAACAAGCAGCTGCCAGGCCTACCCTGCAACTATCATCTCCAGACTTCATATTATAAATACACAATGGTACAGTTTTAATTATGCCTTTTGTTTCGATGTTCTGCTTTTCATTCTTTTGGAGAGTCACTGATTTGACTGCTCATTGCTTTCTATATGATGAAGTAACGACTGAAGTAAATTATATCAACCATAAGTTAGGAAGCTAATTTTATGACTGCTATAGCTTCAAGTCATTTTATATGTAGCTTTCCTTGAATCTGTCTGACAACTACCAGAACAAGGAATGGAACTCATTGTAGATCTAGATTACATACAATTTCCAACAGGCAGTGTGGTAGTGAACTCCAGATGAAATTATAATAAGCCACTTCCTATGTGATTGAATTGTAATGAAGTTTATCATACTCAATCAGTTAGCGGTACTTAATTATTTACATCGAACTCCTTCACTGCCATTATTATCCTTTCTAACTTCTTTCTGGCACACACCAGCTTGAATAGCAACCAAAAAAAATTTGTTCATATATCATATCATGATGGACAGTTTAATTGCATAGTTTACAGATCACATGACTACATTGTGCTTGACCATGTGTTATAAAATCTCATGCTAAGAGTATGAGACATCTTCCTGGTATAAGTTGCTTACTGAATATACTCAGGTTATCAGTGATGCTTTTTAGGTCATCGGTCCTT
Organism: Protopterus annectens; assembly: GCF_019279795.1. Classification (NCBI taxonomy): domain Eukaryota; kingdom Metazoa; phylum Chordata; order Ceratodontiformes; family Protopteridae; genus Protopterus; species Protopterus annectens. The sequence continues at coordinate 589,860,486 of NC_056739.1, forward strand.
CATTAGCCTACTTTATGCAGCTTAGTAAACATTCCCAGCAATAAATAATAGAACTTGCTTATTTACCAGTTCTTCTCTAAAGTACAGTTTGGATCTATTACAGAGTACTCAAGCTTATTTGACCAAAAATTCAGTTTTCCTTATTTCTTTTATCAACAACTGGCAAACCAAAATTACTGTAAAAAGAAAACAGCAAGTTCTGCTACTTACTATTACCTTGTGTAATAATTCGGAGCTGCAGCACCTTGAAGTTATATAAACATATACAGGTGTAAGAGAAAGAAGCATGAGCACTCTCTTTTTCTCTCACTCTCACCATCACATGCAATCATTTGCATCGCCAGACTTCAACAAACACCTACTTCCACCTACCACATTCAGCCCATTCCCTGATGATTCAGTATTAAACCTTTATTTGCATACCAGCCTGCATTCATTATCTGTCCTGCATCAATCTTCTACTTTGCTATTTAATTTCTTCAAGGCACATCACCTTTCTAGGATTCATTCGTTTTATTAGACTGGTTCCCCTTATTTTCAATATCTTCTTTGCCACCTTCATAAGCTCCTTTCATCCAATATCTGTCACTTTAATTCTTTCATGTGTATGTTTCTTTTTCTTGTTTTTGCAACTCTTTTTACTTCCTATTGCTGACCATCAATGGACCCCCTGTGCTTTTCCACATTCACTGGGTCTACCAACCCTTCCTGGCCATTCCCGGACTTAATCCAATAGGGATAGGGGCCAGCAAGGAGTTCAAGGTTTCCTGTGTCTGTGTCATACTGCTGCTGAGATTGCTTTCACGTGATCCCCCCTCCCCAGCTCAACTAACACACCATGCATGAGTTGTGCAATGGGCCAACTGCAGTGAATCACCCTTCACTTCCACAAAAGGCTGGGTATTGGCAAGCTACCCCCCCCCCCCCATATCCCAGGAGCACTTCACAGTTGTTTCTCTGTCCTCTGCCTGGGAAATCAACTGTATTATGTGTCCTGTGCATGTGCCTCCAGTCCCATCCTTCCTGCCAGAGCCTCAGACACCTGAGCCATTAATCAAACCTGAGTCACCTAAATCATATTTGGAGCCTTATCCCTTTATGACAAAGCCACTGGCTGTTTGTGTGTGTGCATGTGTGTGTGTGTGTGTGTGTGTGTGTGTGTGTGTGTGTGTGTGTGTAGTTAATGCTGTTGCTGTTGTGTGCCATGCTTTGTTGTACAAAATAAAAAAGGCCATTAGCCATTTACCTATCCTAGGTGGAGAATATGAACACAATGAGATGAATTTACATTTCACTGCCGCAAGATGAATTTTTTCACCCCCCACTTGCATTTTCAACAAAAAATAAATTTTTTTCCTCATATAGGATATTTTGTATTTAGTGTCTCGCGTATCTGCTATGTGGAAGTGACCCGCTTCAATCTACCCATATGTTAAACCTTTTTTATGCAGCCATTCATAGTACACAGGGTTGACACTAAAATTAACCACTCATTCATAAGTGAAACTATTTATCACCCAATGAACTGAAACAAAGCTCACCCTGGTCTGGTTGAAATGTATAGGTGAAGCATACCTGAAGGAAGAGTACTAAGCAGAGATTTGATTCCCATTTCCATCCAGACAATTTTCTATTACATCATCATCTATCTGAGTGGAAAAATGATATCATAGGATCACAGGATCATAGGAGTTTACTAGGCTAATGGCCCTGGGGCCTTTGCAAGCCTAGCCAAGAGTTTATCCCCAAAAATAAACCTCAGTCAGCACCTGTCACCCCTATCATTGAGGGACACAGGTGGAACTCATGGAACAAATTTGTGGTTTCCCATCCACTCATCAAGGCTGTGCTTGAAGGGGGTCAGTGAGGTGCTCTGTTTGACATGTATCGGAAGTCTATTCCAGAGATGGGGCAGCCTCTGGGAGACAAACCTGTCTCTCCAGCAGGTTTTGTTAATGTCACATATTAGGTTCAGGCCTTTTGAGCAGGTAGTGTGTGAGGAGTTAGACTTACAGATATGAAGCATCTCTAGTAGGGCAGGATCTGATATTGCCTTGTAGGCGAGACACAGATCACCCCTGAGCAATCTGTACAATACTGAGTACAGTGATAGTGATTTGAGATTGTCTGCATAGGACAGGTGTTGGAGGCCATGGATTCTCTTTGTGAGATATTTCAGTGGCCTTTCCAGTTAGTGCAGATGTTTGGAGAGGTACATCCTAAATGGTCTAATGAGGGAAGAGTATAGAGAGGTAATAACCTCCTTTTTTCTGGATGCAATCCCTTTATTTATGAGATGAACCAAGTAAAAGGATTTTCTGACCACTACTGCTACATGATGGTCGAATGTGAGGTTGTTATTAACCTGAGTGCCCAGGTCTCTCACCACAGCTTGTGCACTTAGGGGGTTGCCGTTGATGTAGTAATCAGTATAGGACGTGTTTTTGCTGAATAGTACGATGATACATTGTTTTGCATTTAGCTTGAGGCCATGACTTTGGCACCAGTCATTAGTTGCTGTGAGACCCTCTTGCAGTATGTTAACATCATTTGGGGAGCCAATGACAGCACCCAACTTAAAGTCGTCGGCAAACGTGGTCAGCCACAGGCCTTTTGTCTTTGCCTGTACCTCCAAGAAGTAGATGCCAAACAGTCAAGGTCCTAGGACAGATCCTTGGAGAACTCCACTAGTGACAGGTCTGCTATTGGAGATGGAGGTGCCTATTTTGACTTTGAGGGTTCTGTCGGTAAGCCAGATAGCAACCCACCTGCTGAGAAAGGAATTTATGCCAAGTTGTGTTAGCTTTTTGATAACGCCTGAGTGAGGGATTGTGTCAAAGACCTTGGCCAAGTCAAGGTAAGTTATATGTACTGACTGTCCCTCATCCAGGGCCTTGGTGACAGTTTCAAAGAAGTCAACTAGGTTCAACAGGCATGAATCCAAACTTGGTGGGGTCATGTGCTCAGAGATTGCCTATGTCCTTGTTTATAAGATCCATAATAATACACACCATGGCTTTACAGATCAGACTTGTCAAGCGAATGTGGCAATAGTTTCCAGGGTCAGTAGTGGCATCACCTTTGTGCAAGAGGATGACAATGGCGGTTTTCCGTTCTGCTGGAATGAAGCCAGTACTTAGGCTGTGGCTGAAAATAGTGCTCAATGGCAAAGCCAGTTCTTGCTGGAGATGGTGCAGAATACATCCTGAAACATTATCAGGACCCATGGAAGCTGTGTTTTTTGCCTTGGATAGGGCCTGTAACACTTGATCTATGGAGATTTGAGGTTCAGGACAAATATCAGGGATGTCGAAAGGGCCTTGTGGGGACAGGGGGGGTGAAGTTTGCACTGAACCTATCTGCTAGCAGGTTGGCTGTCAATAGGATCAGTTTAAGTGATACTGTTAAGTACTAATTCGGAACAAACCTGGGCTTTGCCACAGAGATTCGTGACATAACTGAAGAAGACTTTATGGTTTCCCTTTGTTATGGAGGCTAGTTTTGATTCATAATTGGCCTTGGAGGTTTTCACTAGTCATCTAATTTGCTTGTTGAGGCTAAGGAGGGAGTTTTTCCAGTTTGGGATTTGTTCCTTTTTACCCTTGGACAACAGCTTCTTCCTTTTGTTGTAAAGCCTGTTGATAGAGGATGTCCACCAAACAGGTTTGTCTTTCCTTGAGGAGCAGGTTTTAGTTCTATTGGGTATGGCTGAGTCCATGCAGTTATGCAGGTACTTGTAAACTGCATTGGCGTACTGTTCAGCATAGTTTCTGCATCTTCTGGGGATTGCCGATGTTGGGAAGCTACATATACCCTCCCTTAGGAGGTTGTAGTCACCTTTTGAGAAGTTTTTTAGCTTGATTTTGGCTTCAACTATGGGTCAGAACAGAGAGAAGATAGGGTACGAATAGAGAGATTATAGGGTCTAAATGGAGAGATGGTACGGGTCTGAATGGAGACATGATAGGGTCTGAATGGGGAGATAGTATGGGTCTTAATGGAGAGATGGTATGGGTCCAAATGGACAGATTATAGGGTCCAAATGGAGAGATGATGGGGACTAAATGGAGAGGTGATAAGGACTGAAAGGAGAGATGATAAAATCAGCGAGCAAAATAGAGTAGCATTGCTGGAACTGAATTAATTCTCAAGTTTGGGTGAGTATTTTCATGAGTGAACCATGTTTTTACAAAATCTCACCAAGACAATGTTGATATATAGACTATATTTTGCATAGCATATACCACAGACAGAAGAAGGTTTAAAAATAAAAAAGACAGCTTGTTGCACAAGTCCCAGGATAAAAAAGTGTTTAATCCTGGTAAGTGCACTGGTGTCAGGAATGGAAAAAATAGCAGTGTGGAATCCTCAAGACATGGAAACATCCCTACAATGGGATTAGGCCAGGCGCAGGTGGAGGATGGGCTCCCTGTTGTAGAAGGAAGTGGTAGCCCATAAAAAAAAACACAAAAAGTCTTCCAAAGACATATCTGGAACATTTCTCCCTGGGCCTCCTTCTGAAAATATGCTCTGTCCTAGTCGGACTTTCCTGGTCAACAAATAAATAAGGTGACAGGACAAAAAAGAGGCATAAAGATAATAGAGTGGACTGTTGAGAACAAAAAGGAATTATGTATTGTTACTATTATGCAAGAAGGCCAGTATTTCCAGACAGATTTACAAAAAGATTAAGAGAGAAATTAGGGGAAAGAAAAACACTTGCACAAGAAAAACTGTCAAAAGCTTCAAATACAGAGTTGTGTTCATTAATAAAACAGCGTTATGAAAAACATTATATAGACCAAGAAAGCTTAGGCCATCTGGAAAAAGAAGTGATTGAGGAAGTGTGAAAATACAAAGAATGAAATCTACAGATTTTTGAAAGGTATAAAAAAGAAACATGGACATGGGAAGAAAGAAAGATCTAATATGGTGCAATATTTATGGAAAAGAGAAAGCAAAATTAATCATTACAAAAAGGCAGCTTCAAAGACATTCAAAGAGAAATGCACGCAAAGGCACCCAGATATGGAAACTTTCACAATACAAAAAAAAAAATTAGATCACAAAAGGAGAATAAAGAACAGAACATTAGTAAAGTAGAAGTTAAAAAAATCACAGCTAAAGTTATGGAATACCTGCAAAGTGACGAAGGTTATGTCACAGCATGATGGAAAAATAACTACCCCAAGTAAGGAGAAACAGGAGGAGTGGGAGACATCTGAAGAATATGGACATGGGAAAGACAAAGAGATTTAATATGGTGCAATACTTATGCAAAAGAGAAAGCAAAATGAGTCAATACAATAAAGCAGCACCAAAGATATTAAAAAAGAAATACAGGCAAAGGCATCAGGATATGGAACATTTTACAACACAAAAACATAAGAAAACAAAGGGAGAAGGAAGAAAATAGGGTTAGCAATGAAGACATTAAACACACTGAAGTTATGAATTATCTGTGAAGTGAAGAATTTAGTGTAGAAAATCTAACTCTGATAACATCACAGCTTGACAGAACAATGAGTGCCCAAATTAAGGAGAAACCAGTGGAGTGGGAAGCATATGGTCAGTTGCCATATGAAGATGCTTTGGAGCCTTCAGTAGGAAACCAGTACAAAATGTCAGTTGGAGTTGTACAGCAAGAGAAATAACAGGAAACTGTGGAACTCTGATGCAGTCAATGTTGTGTAGAGTGACAGTCCAGTGAGTTCCCATATGAAATAGCAATGGATGACACAGGATGAAGCTTATCAGAATATCTCACAGGAAGATGTTGTAGAACTTCCTGTAGAATGCCCACATGAAACAGAGAACAAAGAGTGTGCTCTTAGTTTAGAAGAAATGATCTATAGGAAGAGTTGTTTGTTTAATGAAGATGGCTTGACCTCTTAAAAATCAATGAAAGAGTAGATTACAGAAATTCATTATGACCCAAAATATTAGAAGAGTGATAAAACAAATGAACATAAAATGATCATATAAATTAATGTGATATAACAGAAGTAAATTGGATATATTACTATGCAGTTAATTTAATAACAGATAAAGTCTTACCACAAAAACACAGGGCAGTAAGGGAAAGGAAGGGGAGAAATCAAATGCCATTATGGAATTATCAGACAGGGAAAACTATAAAGCAATTAAGACAAGAAGTGCCACTGTTAGAAGAGTACAGAAAAAGGAACAGATCTACAAAAATGCTCAGAAAGATAGATGTGATAAAAGCAACACTCAGTATCAGAAAAGACCAGGATGTATTGTACACTTTTGCAAATAATAAACTAAAGATATGAGCACAGGCAGAAAAACCTTAGAACATATGCAGATAAATACAAAGGAAAAGTACAAAATAAGTAATTTATTGATGACTCAAAAAAGTTTATAGAGAACCGGGAAACAAGGCAAAACGAATAGAAACACCACCAAAAAAAAAAAGAAGAAATAGACACATTTGGGAGCAATATCTATGAAGATCGTGTGAAACATAACAAAGATGCTGAATGGATAGAAGAAGTAAAAGAAAGAATAAGAAGCTGAAATGTGTAGAATGTGAAACAGGATGAAGCAATGATCAGAGAAACTGAAACAAAATTAAGAAAGGCTCCTAAATGGAACGCCCCAGGCTCAGATGCGGTACCTAACTTCTAGCTAAAAGTATTAACATCTTTATGTAAGAACTATTTATATATGCACCCCAAACAGACACTAACCTGGTTAACGACAGGAAAAACAATATTTCTCCTTGAGTGAACTTACAAGATATCCTATAGCCCAATAACTTGCCTTCTGATGATGTATAAACTACACTCTGTAACTGATGCTGACATAGTTTATAGTAATTTAGAAGAAAACTCATTCATGCCAAAAGAACAAAAGGATAACAAAAGAAAGTCATATGGAACAAAGGATGAAGTGTTGTTAAAGTTATAATGGAAAATTATAAAACGTGGAAGAATATCAGTATGGCATGGATAGTCTTCAATAAAACATTTGACAGCATCCCACACTGATGGATAAAAGCATGCTTACAAATGTATAAGACACACCCTACACTGATCAGTTACATTACAGTGACTCTGAAACAGTGGCAAACTACTTTGCAGTTAAGCTATGATAAAGGACAAATTATTATCCCAGGGATAAAAATTCAGTGGGAGACATTCCAGGGTGATTCTTTGTCACTGATGCTTTTTTTTCTTTCCCTTAACCCATTAGTCTGTCTACTTAACAGATTAGGTCATAGTTACAATTTGGCTCATAGAAAACGACAAAGTGCAAATACATCTAATCTTCTTTTTGTAGCTAATTTAAAACTGTTTATTTGATCAGATGAGGTACTGAAAGCACAACTGCAGGTTGTCAAAACTTTCTCAGAAGATATAAGAATGTCATTTGGTCATGACAAATGTGCAAAAGCAATCTTCAAAGCAGTAAAGTTGCAGCACCAAGAAAATATCAGTCCAGAACAGGAATGTGATAAAAAGGAACTTGAACAATAGGAGGGAGTCTACAAATATTTGGGAACTGATGAAGGATCAACAATAAAACATAAGCAAATGCAAATAACAGTAAGGAACATTTTAGACAACTAAAAGTAACAGTGAAAACAGCCTTGATATCTAGCCCAAGCTATAAGCCAATTTGCTCCTCCTGTTCTAACTTACAGTTTTGTGGTGATGGACTGGTCCCAAAAGGTATTGAGTCAGTGTATACAAAGATTATATATATATATATACATATATATATACACACACACACACACACACACATACTCTTTGTATCCCTTCACTCTTTCTCAAGCTCACTGCAGATGGTATCGCCATACCCATCAGCATTCTCATCAATAGATCCATCTAGGAATCTTATGTTCCCAAACTATGGTGAGCTTCCTACATCCTGCCCCTTCATAAAGGAGGCAAAAATAATAGCATTTCTAATTTCCGCCCAATAGCTGTTCTTTCCCCAATTTCAAAAGTCCTTGAAAAATGTATCGACCTGCAACTCATGCCCCACCTCCTAAATAACCATCTCCTCACCCCTACTCAACACAGTTTCCATCCTGGCCACAGTACCATTAGTGCTCTCCTCTCTTTCTTAGACATTGTCAACCTTGCCCGTGACTCTGGAGATATTGTCTCCACTGTCCTTCTTGACCTTTCCAAGGCATTCGACACTGTATCACACACACTCCTTTTTAACCACCTTTCTAACCTCAATCTCTCCCTCGATTCCCTTTCTTGGTTCAAAAGTTATTCCTCAGCTAGATCCCAAGCTGTGAAATGGCAAGCGGGTACATCTACCTTCCTTCCTACCCCTACTGGAGTTCCACAGGGATTTATTCTCGGACCAATGCTCTTTAATGTCTTCATCAATGATTTTCACTCTGCAATTCCAAACTCTCAAATACTGCAATATGCAGACAACTCCACTTTAGTCTGCTCAGCCTCTAGCCTTCCTGAGCTCCAGGCCAAGACCCAATTGGCCTTCACAACTACAGAGAATTGGATGCTTCAAAACCATCTCTCCCTTAATGCCAATAAATACCGTATCATTCTTTTCTCCCCCTCAAAAGCCTTCCCACTTGATAAGCCCTCTTTCAAGATCACCAGCCTCTCCCACTCCTCAATAGAAGTTGTTATTTGTGCCAAACTACTTGGTGTTACCATTGATGAACACCTGAAATTTAATACTCATATTCAACTAAACATAAAAAAACCCATCAGAAGCTCAGCATGCTTTATAGAAACGCTCCCTTTCTATCATTAGCTACAAGACAATCCCTTGCCTCTACCTTCCTTCTACCTTCTCTATTGTATGGTGCTCCTCTTCTAACTATATATCTATATCTATATATATATATATATATATATATATATATATACACACACACACACACATATATATTTATATATATCCCCTGTTCTGAAGGAAGTATGAGCCTCCTTGAAACTGATTACATGTGTAGATCTGCAATCATAGATCTGCATACATATTTGCTGACCTCACAAGATCCAAACACAGTGAAAGTTCAAAACATGAGAAGAACAAGTCTAAGATGACTTACCTGTTTAGTTTAGGAGAAGCATATAGGTATCAAGCAGGAATGGAAATCAAACCAGAAGTAGACAAAAATCATGCAGCAACAAAAACAAAAGAAATAATATATGGTAAAGAATGAGATTAGAAGCCAAGAAATGTGGAAAATGCATAAATATAGCTGCAAGTACAGAAAACTCCTGGAACAACGTCATGTTGATCAGGATCTAATGCAGGAATGGTTAAGGACAGATGAATTTAAACCTTAAGATGAAAGGTTAATATTGGCATCCATGTATAGTGGACTACATACATGTTGATTTACAAAGTCTGTGTTGGAGAAACAAACAAATGCAGGTTTTGTAAATCAGAATTGGAAACAGTCACACATCTTGTTGCTGGCTGTGATATACTAATGGCAGAAGGCCTGTATACTGAAAGGCATAATAATGTGGCAAGACCTTTGCTTTTAGGATTGTCCAAACATTATAATACTAAAGTAGCTGAAAAACATTGGAAACATGAGCCACAAAGCATTATAGAAAATGCTGAGGTTTATATCACATGGAATCACCCATTACCAACAGTTCAAAAAATAGATGCAAGGAAACCAGATATAAGGATACCCAGGCAGTTCCAATAGCAGAAGGAGTGATGGGTCTCCTAAAAAAATAATTTACAGTCTTATTTAGATATGCTACTGATACATGTACTCTATATGAATTGCTGAAGGAGTCAATTCAAAGCACATTGCAGGTACTGCGAAGAGCACATCTGGCTAACATCAAAGATGGAAACAATACTAATTTCACAAACGTTAATCATACTTTGACTTAGGAATGGTGTCGATTTCCATCATGGTATTAGAAACCCAAAAGACTTGGAAAAATTAAACTGGCTACATCATTGATTCCTATTCATGTTGAAAAGATTTTGAAAAATCAAATAAAGAACTGAGTTCTAGCAATAAAACTGATCTAACATAGCTGACAAGTTTAGATGTAAGAAAAAAATCAGATAATAAAACACAAGCCACACCTGCAAAGCAGTTCAGAAAATATATATTATGCTATTCTATTCAAATAAAATAATTTTAAGTATACATTATAAAGTAGAGAAAGTGATTAAAAGTAATAAAACATATTACAGTAACTCCAATACCTGCAGGTCATTCAATGTAATTTAAAATGTCCTTTAGTGCAATATCACAATAAAAATGCTGTCTTGCTGCTTTTATGACATTTAAGTTTATTTATTTATTTATTTATTTATTTATTTATTTAAATTTGTTGACCGGGAGTGTCCGACTGGACGTGGGTCCATTTCCAGCGGAGGCCCGGGGAGAAAAACTAAATGGCATATTTCAGTTGCTAGACTTTGGATTGATTCTGCCCATGAAGTCAATATGTTTAAATCTGGCCCTTGTTTCAATAATTCACTTAACTTTTCTTGGTTGTTTGGTAGTGAATTGTAATGACTGCTCACAGCAAGCATACAGATACACTGTACTGGTTATCAAATGAAATCAAGGATCAGCATGATGGGTGTTTTAAGTGAATCATTATTTCACTGGTTAATATGCTCATCTGTTTAAGACATTTCTCCAGATCAGTTTCTGTGATATGGCTATTTCTCCAGATAACTTTCTGTGACATAGCTGGCCAGATCCCTTTCAGCTTATTGAATAGCCTCTGTTAGGTCTTCTTTAAGTTTTGCAGAAAAAGTATATCTGTATTCATCTTTCGACTGTCTACTCCACCGTTTTCGCAAGGGAATGTCCTTACAAGCAGTGGTGTTACACTATAGTGTCATACGTCACGGACTTCTCTAAGATGTAATATCAAATGTCATCTTATCAAACAAAGTATAACGTAAGCAGTTTAGGTAGTGTTATTAGTGCACAGAGCAAATAACTGTTACATTTTTTTCAGTCTAATATTTTGCCAGGTTAAAGTTCTTTGTTCTTACTGCTTTGGCAACTTCAGTTAAGCACATTTTGCTGGGTAATCTAAAATGGTACAGAAAAGGATAATGTTTACAAATGCACACTTATTCAGTCATATATCATACATAACTTTTTGTCCAGGCAATTTGCCTTGTGTTAAAACAGAATTATGAGATTTTAGTGAAAACTTGGAAAGAAAAAAAAAAGAATCACACTGAATCCCACAATACTATATGTCTTACTTATATTCTTACCTGCACAAATGTTCCCATTTACTTATTTGTCCAAAGCCTTGACATGTAAAATATGGCTGCCTCACAATTCAGTAAATCTTAAAGGAATATTTCAGTAATACATGGGGCAGATGTCGAGGAGTAAATGGGAATGGGGGAGTATCATAATGTTAACTGCAACAAAATGGCAAGCTAAATGGGAAATGTATTTTGGGGGGGATTGTGAATTTGTGATACATTACAATACATTTCAAACACAGACTACAGTGCATGGTCTAGCTCTCTCTGACTCACTCATTCCATTTGCATAATGTATATAAGAAAGCATAATTAGTCTTCCCTCTATGCAAAACTGGAGATAAGTACTGTAAATTGGTTTTGATGTAGGGAACATGGATGAGAAGAAACATTAATCAGAATGAACCACCACATGGCTGCACCTATGTCTGCTGCAGAGTATTGGCTTGAGGCTGACTAAACTTCATTTAGTTGTGGTGCCAATAACTATTTCAAATGCCATAGCACATTCAATGGTGGCTGCACACAAAAGTTGCACCACTAATGCTCAGCAACTCACTCTCCAAGGATGTTTTTATTCAGCAATTTACAACTGTAGAACTCAAGAAGTGAATCCATTTCCCCATCATAAGAAATCTTAAATACATCACTTTTACATGGTTATGAAGGAGAAGCTTCAACAAAATATAGGAAACCATTTATATGGACAAATAATCTTTTCAACTGAGGAAATAATATATACACCTTCATCATGAAGAAAAGCATAAAATATGCAGTTAAAGCAGTGAAGAATTACCGTCTAGTTAATCAAATGGTTCTTTCTTTACAGAAAAACAAAGTCACAGCTAAACTCTGAAATGCACATTATCTGTGGACAACAAGACACCATTTTCCTTTCAACATCAGTTTGATTAAGAATATAGTAATACAAAGAACTGTTGTAAAAGAAGAAAATTAATATAATTTCTAGTATCAGAACAGAAACTGTTGTCAGAAACATTCATAGCTGGTTCAAAGACATCCAAGTAAGAGTTGGTAACATATGTTTTACCTAAAGAAGTAATATAACAGATATACTTTATTACAGAGCTTAAAAATATCAATCTTGGTTTATAAAGGTATGGAAGAACAGTAGGCATACATTTTATTCCCAAATTTGGGGCCTTTAGCTCTACCCCATTTAATTCCAGTCCAAAAATATTATCAGTATCATTATTATTATTATTATTATTATTATTATTATTATTATTATTATTATTATTGTTATTATTATTATTATTATTATTATTATTATTATTATTATTATTATTATTAATAGAAGTAGTTACATTTTCCAGAAGAACTAATATTAGTTCAGGGCAGCAAACCAGTAATGTTAACAACACCATCAAAAGTAACGGAATTATGTATGGTACATGTTTGAATTGTTCTGTGCACAATCTTGATACTGGTTATCTTAGCATCATTTTTTTTTTCTTTGAGACACAAAGAAATGTTGTACTCTTGCTATCTCTCAGATTATTCTAAATCTCTGCTAATATGTTCAGTCCTTCATGTTATCTTTTCACCATATTATATCCATTTGTTAAGATAGTAATTGTACAGCTAAGATCTACTGGAAGCCTGCATTTGAGATTTAGGAAACACCTCATCAGTATCATAATCTTTCAAGTCCTGATTTTTTAAATACCCTATGTGCAATTTGCAGTGGACAGTTCTAATTTCAACCTATCATTTTTCTTATTTAATAACATTCCTTAAATGTAAAAACAGCAACACTCGAAAGCAGTTTGCTGAGTATACAGCCAAATGTTATTGAAACAATCCAACAGGTAGTTTAGCGCTTTCATTCCTAACACAAGAACTTCTTCAGAATTCAGCTACCAGGAAGCTTAATCTCCTCTTCTCAATAAGTGCCATGGGATCTTGTACATCCACCTGAAATACCACCAGCTTAGGCAGATAGGACCTCAGTTTAATATCTCATCTGAAGGACGACATACTCAGTTGTGTGCAACCCCTCCCATGCAGTACCAGTACTGTAAAATTAATCCAAGTACATGGTCAAAGTATTTAAAGTACAAGATGCATTTAAAAAGTTTCAGGCATCACAGAGTCACAAAGAAGACTCTACCAGGAAAGCTAATCTATGGGTCTGGTTTCTGAATCACAATAATTCATTACAAAGATTATAGAACTGTTTAGAATGTTCAGTGTTTGATCAACTCAAGTTATATTTTAATCTTTCTGAAGAGGGCCAGACCTGTTGTAGATGAATATCGAGTTGGATTAGGTGCTAGTTTGATTCAAAAGCATAACCCAATAAATAAATAAAGGGCATAAACTGGTGACTTGTGTTTTTACTGTTGTAATCTCCACCTGTACGGGCTGCTTTCACGTTTAAGCATCCTTCAGCACTCAGTGGTGTGTCAGTGCAGTTGTGCTGCTCCCCATTCTGCAGGGTTTGCTTATCACTATTTAACAGTGGTGGACCTTCACTTTTAGCTTCTGTCTTTTAACAGACACAGCAAAACTCTGCCTCAAGCCATTTGTTTACATTTGATGGCCTGGGTGTGCAGAATCCCTGGGTTTTAGAAGGTCCAGACTGACTGTCTCCCACATTAGTGGAAGGTGTGGCCCACTTCTCTCTCTTCCCACCCCAATTCCCCAGCCATCATCCCAGATCCACACACTCAATCCCACTGCTCTAATCACACTTTTTAAAGACATCATAAACCTGCTTAAAGTCACATGTACATATCAGGACCATTTCCACACATTCACCTACCCCATACTATCCATCACAATAGTATTACCTGCTTACATACATATTGCTCATTATCCAGCCTCATACAGCAGTAATTCAAAGTTCTGCCTCAGCCCCCCTCCCCCCAAAAGGAATACAGCTCAACACAGGAGAAACTAGCATTATCATCATTATCACCATCATCAACATCATCATCAACCCCAATGTTTCCATTTTCTACATGGGGTATTTTGTCAATTGTCACAATCTCTCTCTCTCTCTATTCAATGCCACTCTTCTGCCTTTTCTACACTCATGCCTGACTGTCACAGGTCTTCTGTCACACAATCCAGCCACCTGTTTGCTGGATGCCCTCATTTCCTTTTGCCTTCTTCCTGTCTGTCCCAAATCTTCTTCACCAGATTGTTTTCTGCTTTTCTGCACATGTGCCCAAACCACTGTAATCTGTTCTCTTTGACCTTTACTGCAACTGGAGGTACTTTGGCTTCTACTCTTTTGTCTTCATTTCTTCATTGCCACAGTGTGCATCCAACCACCCATCTCAGGCACTTCATCTTCATCATTCTCTACCTTCCTCAACTGCTCTGCCTTTACTGCCCATATTTCTGTACCATACAGTAGTTCTGGTTGCACCACCATTTAGTACACCTTACTTTTCAGTTTTGGCATTCTTCTGTCATAAACTGCACCTGAGACTCTATGCTAGTTGGTTGCAGCCCCTCTGATTCTGGCTTTGATGTCCTCATTCAGACTTCCTTTCTCCTCAACCACCCTTCCCAGATACTTGAAGCTATTAACCTGTTACACTACTTTCCCTTCTATCTCAGTTCTAATTTTCTTTTGATTTCCACCATTTGCTGCCATTGCAACTGTTTTATCTGTATAGAGTTTGATCCCACGTACCTTCAGTTTTGCATTCCATTCCTCTATCCTTTGCTGAATTTCTTGCTCAGAGTTGTCTGTAGTGTCACATCATCTGCAACTTTGTTGATTTGTCCCTTCCAGCCTGTTTGCTAATGTAATCCATCACCAGTATGAGCAGCTGTGGCCTCAGAGCTGAACCCTT
Organism: Protopterus annectens; assembly: GCF_019279795.1. Classification (NCBI taxonomy): domain Eukaryota; kingdom Metazoa; phylum Chordata; order Ceratodontiformes; family Protopteridae; genus Protopterus; species Protopterus annectens. The sequence goes on from NC_056739.1 coordinate 589,875,554, forward strand.
GATGTACACTCATGCCCACTGGTAACCCCCCTTGTGAGACCGAATGCTGTTCATACTTGACTCATTGGGTCCTTGTATATAGCTTGCACTAATTCTACCAATGTTTCCGGGACTTTGAATGACTGCATGACTGTCCAAATCAGCTTTCTTGGGACCTTGTCATGTGCTTTCTCCAAGTCTAGGAATGCCCAGTTGGATTCTTTCCTCATCTCTAGCTTTTTCTCAACTATCTGTCTCACTGCAAACATCAGGTCAGTTGTGCTGCATTCTGATCTGAATCTAAACTGCTCATCTCCCATCTTACTTTCTACTATTCTGCATATTTGTTTATCATTCACCCTCTCAAGAGCTTTCATGCAATGTGACAGAAGTTTGATACCTCTGTACTGCCTACAGTTGTGACTGTCCCCTTTGTTCTTGAACACTGGCACTAATATGCCTATTCCTCAGTCATCTGTGATATGCCTTTGTCTAGACACTGCTACAAGTACCCCCAGTAGCCATTTCTCCCCTATCTCACCCAGTATCTTTATCATATCTGTTGTGACCCCATCTGATCCTGCTGCTTTCTCTGACTTCATTTTCCTTAGTGCTATTCTTGCTTCTTTTATGGTGATCTTGTCCTCTTTTCTCACCATAGGCTGTGTCTGGGGCAGTACAGCTTCTGTGCTGCTTTCTTCATTCAGAATCTGTGGAAAGTACTCCTTCCATTTGGCTTTGATGTCCTGTTGGATCAAGAGCAGGTTGTTGCTGGCATCTTTTATGAAGGGTGTCTGACTATCTTCTTTATCTTTCTGTCTTTGCCTTGCAACCTGATATAGTTTCTTTGTACCACATACTGAGACACTTTACAGAAGTTCGTAGAGTGCCACTGATGCCTTGTTCTTTTCTGTTGCAAGTCCTTTCTTACCCTCTTTGTTACCCAACCAGTATTCCTTCCTAGCATAGTCTGTGTTTTCTCTCTCCCACTTTTTCCTCTACTCCTTCTTTCTTTTGATGACTTCCTGGTCTTCTGCATTCTGCCACCAGATTTTCTTATGTACCTTATTTCCATACCTGTCTCAACCACATAAATGTTATGTAGTCCTCACACATGCTGTTTTGAGGTGTGGCCATTTTTCTTCAACTCCACCTATTTCCTCTTCTTCCTGAGGTGCTAGAGATCTGAGTAATTCCTTGAACTGTTGTGCTTTCTCTCCAGTCAATGTCCAGATCTTTAGCCTGGTCTCTGTTGATCTTAGACCCTTCTCCAACCACTGTGTGCAGCTGATTGTGGCAAACAATGGTTTATGCTGTGGGCCAACTGGTTTACTGGGGATGACTTTGCAATCACTAATTCTACCCCAGTGCCCTTTCCTTGCTAGGAGTTGCATGTTGGCCAATATTTTATGTGATCTTGAAAATGTCTCTCTCTCTCTCTCTATCTCTCTCTCTCTCTCTCTCTCTCTCTCTGCCTTTTTGAACCATGTGTTGGCTACTATGAAGCCATTTGACAGAGAAAAGTCTAGAATGGCCTCTCCTTTATTCTTGTTGCCATACACATGTGGACCTAGACAGTCCCCATATTTTGTTCTGTTTGTCCCAATATGTGGATTCAAGTCACTCATTATCCACACCAATTCATGTTGTCCTGATTCATCTAGTAGATCCTGCAACTGCTGTATGAATGGATCCTTTTCCTCACTATCACAACCCTGCTGTGGCGCATAGACTGAGATTATGAACGCTGCCCTATCATTACACTGGAGTCTGATTGCCATGCGTCTGTCACTAATTCAGATGACATCCCTCACTGTCTTCTGAAACCTCTCCCTCACCACTATTCCCAAACAATTTCTAGCCTGTCGTCCTCTTGAGTAGGAGACTCTGAATCCCAAGCCAAGTGACTTTGCTGCACTGCCCTTCCATCTTGTCTCCTGGATACATAGGATATCCATCCTCCTCCTTACCATCATGTCCTCTACTTCCAAGCTCCATCCTTTCAGTAAACCTACACTGAGTGAGGCAATTCATAATTCATGTTTGGCAGGTTGATTACTTTTACGTCCAGCTTTTGCTCAACAGAGCTATCCCAGGTAACCCAACTTGGGCAACTGGACACTATCTAACCAGTACCTCATTGACCAGGGCTGCTGGACTTTATAGCAAACACATACTGGCCAATAGGGGCACATACACCCCTCCCATCATTTTCATGGGTCCCTGTTGTAGATTGGAGTAGGCTAGGCCCTCAACCCACTTATCACAGTTAAATACCCATGCCCATTTGGCAACATTAGTCAATGCCTGAATCACCTAAAGCCATATTTTACACCATCAAGTGGCTAGCCTTGCCATGGCATGCAGACTGTGATCCGTGTCCTCCTATCTTAAGAATATTGCACACCACAGTAGATACCCAAAACGGTTGGTCTGTAAAACTCTACTCCATATAGGACACCATGCAGAATCTGTGCTGCTGCCCACAGCTCCATTCTTGGGTGAGTTTGACATAGAAACATTCAGCATGTTTTTCTGAGGTAGGAAGGACCCCACAGAGACACAGGGAGAACATGCAAACTTCAGCTAGAAACTAGCCTTCAACCACTACCACTAGGGGACTGAATATCTCTCCAAGCTGCCATGCAGGCAAGATTTGCCTAGTCTAATTATTAAGTCTCTCAGGAAAGTTTAAACCAAGACAAAAGATTAATAGAAGAATAAAATGCTGGCTTATGTCTAACTGCCACTTGGTATGCCAGTAGAGCCAATTTCTCACACACCCAGCTGGTCTTACCATACTGATGAAGACTACATTCAATGCACTGTTTCTTCTATATCTTGTAATACGTTGCCTTGTTTTCGGTTGAGAAGTTGTCCCCCGCACCTATTCTCCCTGGTCACCCTTGAGATATGTACTGAATTTCAATATTTTTCTTCCTAAAACTAAGCAGCTCTGCAGAAACGGTTCTATATCACAAAATCAAAGCTTTACTTAATCGAATAAGTAAAGCTCAAACTTGTAATATTGAAACCGTAAATTGTCGAATGGCAAATTTAACCCAGGGAAACACTTTCCTTGGCCATTCAGTGGAGTATGCCCATTTCTCCAATTTGGAGGGATCTTGGAGTTGGTATATTTAGGTAGGGGGGTGTGGGATGTAAAGATTTTTTTTTATTCAGCCAAGGGAAGTGTTTCCCTTGGTGAAATCGGCCATTCAACAATTTTAGCTGTCGATATTACAAACTCGAGCTTTAGTTATTCAATGAACTAAAGCTTCAATGTTGTAATATAGACGTGCAGAAACATAGCAAGCAGCAACCCTGTAACCTCTGATAAAAAACACCCCATAGAATAAAAAAATCTAATAATAGATATTGATTACATAGTTGATAAATAAATAGATTTTTTTTTGTATGTTACCATAGCTCAGGACCTGACTCTCTCTGGAGACTAGCCTTGCTCCTCTCAGCCACGATACAAGCTGCTTCACTATGCTCCCCACCCACCCTCATATCTTTAAATGTATCAACTAAAACATATCACTTGACTACTCTTCAACCCCATATCATAAACTCTATTGGCCAAAACATATCACCTGACCCTTCACTACCCACACTAGCCAATACAGCCAGCCAATTAAAAACTAACACATAACCAATTAATTGCAAGTCAGAAAATAACAATCTTTTTCACCATCCTTCTCTTATCAACCCCCCCCTTACCAAATAGGTGTATCCCAATATTTGTTATAGTTTTCGTCCTCCCACTTCCTCTCTATACTGTTCCATACAACTATTTCCCACCTCCCATCATGCATATGCATCTACTTCCCTAATAGTAACTTTAGCTATCCTAATCCATATTAACTATGTATGAATTATGCCCTTCCTGCACTCAAAACAAGTCCTCCATAAAAAAACCTATTTAATCCCTATCCACAGATGCAACACCCTAATCTGACCAACCCTTCTCAGCATAGACAAAATCCTACTGAAAGTACATACATTACTAACCTGCACCAAAGGAGGGATGTACACCCCAATCTTGGCCAAACACTAGTACCACTAGTACCACCTACACAAACCCATCATGCAACCCATCCAAACCCCCTGCATAAATACTCCCCTCCTCAATGATCCTCTAATTCACAACAATCCCCAGTTTCTTCAGTCAACCATAAAAATATATAATCTCAATGCCCGAAGCATTTGTAATAAGATATCAAAGCTTCCTGCATGGATTGAATTCCATCAACCCCACATCCTAGTTATCACTGAAACCTAAAAGAAGAAAAAATCCTTCCTCCTGGTTACACCATCACTAGGAAAGACCAGATAGGTAAATATGTTGGGGGTGTGGCCATCATTTTCAAGCCATTCTACAAATCCATACCCACCTCCCAACTATCCAACTATTCCACAATATAGCAATGAAGAAATACTAATAGCCAAACTTCACATAAACAATCAGAAATCCATAATAACTGAAGACATCTGGATTCCCCCCATAAAAAAATGCCAAAATTACTGAAAACATACTTTACTTATCTACTTTCAACCAAGAAACAATCCCTGCTTGGTGATCTTAAAATAGACTGGACCTCTTACAAACCTAACTCTGCCCCTCCATAATATACTTTGATTCAAAAGCATAACTAATAAATAAATAAAGGGCATAAACTGACATTTGTTTCATCTGGGAAGGAGATGATACTCAATTAAACCTATTTATAGAATTTCTGATTGGCACTACTACATTTTTGGACTTTGAAAGTATTCCAAAGAAGAGACTGAATTTCTTGATGTTAAATTATATTTACATCAAGACACAGGACATGAGACCACTATACATAGGAAAAAGACCTGGAAAAATCATTATTTGTATAAAGACAGTAGGCATCCGAGGCATGTCTTTCATAACATTTTTGAAAATCAACTTACTCAAATTTCCAGGCTATATACTACTGACCAAGATTTTGGTAAAGAATTTGAACAGCTTAAAATACATCTGAAGAATAGGGGTTACTCAGATAAAGATCTAAATTTGAAAAGTAACGACATCCAAAACCTAAGGAAGAAGAAAGGTCGACCCTATTTCCCTTGCAAACCAATTAGCAGAAATGATAGTATTAAACAAAGCAATGATTTCCAACCATTGAGATGTATTTTAACTTATACTACTGATATTCAGCAAGTATGCAATACTATTAGAAAATGTTGTCCAGTGTTAACTGAAGATCGGAACCTAAGGAGAATAGTTGGAGATGTACCAAAGCTCACCTTCAAAAATAAGAAGAATATCAAGCAACTTCTTTGCTGTAAGAATGGAACTGCTTTGGAACAACAGACCATAAAAGGCAGAAAAGGGACTGTTAAATGTGTAAGATGTAAGGCATGTCAGTTTATTGATACCTCTAATTATTTTGTCATCCGATTACTGGGCAGATATACTCTTTAAAAGTATGAGCTAATCGTAATAGTAAACATCTAATATATGTGCTAGCTGCCAAAATTGTAATGCCTACTATGTAGGCAAAACTGACTGTCAGTTTAAAGAAAGAACTCTTCGGCATATATGGGACATTGCCAACAATGTCGAAACTAATGCTTTGGCCCAACATGTAAAAGCACACCCTTTGCATTCCTTTAAATTTAGAGTGCTGCAACTACTTTCTGAAGATCAAAGAGGAGGGGATTTGAAAAATTGGACTGAAGTTGCCAAAATTAATTGGAGAATTAACCTGAGAGCTGATCATGAACCTGGACTAAATGGTGTAGTACCATTAAAACCTATATTAAATAAGAGACACTTCAAAGCCTGCCACTGAGTGGATATCAAGAAAAGTTGTGTCCCTTCCCTACTGTTGTGATAGGATGGTTCACTATTGGTTTGGACTGCAGGTGTTGGCTGAATAGTGATGTTTTGATTGGCTGTATGTAAATAAATTGAGAAAATCACACTACGAAAAACAAGATCTGAGGAAGGGTAATCCCAAAAGTACTTATCCATTCTGATAGGTGCACCTCTGCATGATTTATTCATTTTATTTTTTGTAAGACTCTTTTTGCTTTGAAGGATTCTATCTACGTTTCTCAAGATTTTATTAAAGGATTTTATCAATTCATGGTGATATTCTCATGATTTTATTTCTGCATTTTCCTGTTCTTCCATGGGATATTTTTAGCTGCTTACAGGTTTGTTTGGACTTTTTGGTTACATTTTGGAGATGTAAGGTTGAGAGCTATGCTTTTTTCTTCTGTTTATTTGCTGCTTTAATATTTTGCCTGTTCTTCAATTTGCATTTAAAAGTTGGTATCCCACAATTCCATCGGAGTGGGTGGGTTACATAATTATGTATGCATATTTTATGTTAATCAGTGTACAGATTTGTACCTATTTTTCATGGGCCTTTGTCCAGATTTTTGATGTTTACAGGTTGAGAGGTATGCCTTGCTGTCCAGCTTCAAGTGAATGTTTATACTGGTTTCCTGTGGTAGGCTCCAAAATATCTTCATATGGCACTTGACCAATTGCTTCCCATTCCACTGGTTTCACCTTAATTTGGATGTCCACTGCTCTGTCCTGTTGTGGTGCTTTCTGAATTAAATTTTCTACACTGAATCCTTCACTTTGCAGTGTTATGAGACAAGATTAGTTATTAAAATGTGTATTCATTTCAGTTTATTAATGTTGCTATAATATGATTGTAAAACAGCAAATATAATTTATATGCAGGGCTAGGAAAAATACAATTTCATAAGCTAGAGTATTGCTATGTCCTGACTGCATTCTTTTAATATGTAATAAGGAAAAAAATACATGTATGATGTCGAGGCATGTTAGTTACTATAAAAGGAATTTGTCAGCCTGACTTCTCCAGGCTAGGAGTGCGTTGTTGCTAGGGAAGGTTTGATACACTATATGTGAATTTGGAGGTGGGTTTTTAAGCAATTCATGTTATATTACATTAGTATGTTTAGATCACTGTTGAAAAAATGTTTTATTGATTTTTTCAAGGTTTAATTGATTAATTAATGTGTGATGTCATCATTCAGTCACTATATAATGGATGAACCATTTTTATTTGTTGTCTGAAGAAGGTGAATTACTGTTTTCAACAAAAGCGCTAACATAAACTGATTTTTGGGGATTACCACTGCCTGCGTTGTTTTTATAAGGTTTGAAACATCCACGGTCAGAAACAAGACCCCTTGGAAGTAGGTGGATCATGTATAGAAAGGTGTTCACGTGAAGTCCAAGGCGAAAATCATGAGGGGTTAGGACATTTTAAAAGTTTTCTATTAGCTAGAGTCATTGTAATGTAATGAAAGTGCATGACAGGTTTGATAAGAAAAATGTATAAAAGATGTAGGTTGTCTCTCTTCAGAGGGACTAATTTAACATCAGCAATGAAGATTATCTCCCAGCACTGTAAGAATAAAATTTCAGTTTGCACATCCTGAAGTGTTGTTCCTGACTGAAGGCATATAAGGCAAATTCTTAAAGTTATTTATTTATGACTATAACAGCAGGTACTCCATAACCTCGGTTTCTATTTCTTTAACTTTTCCATTACTTATCATCTTTTCTGTTTTTCCTCTTTGTCTTCTTATTTTTTGTATTGTAAAGTTTTCCATAACTGGATTCCTTTGCCTGTGTTTCTCTTCAAAAATCTTTGGTGCTGCTCTTTTTGTATTGATTAGTTTGCTTTCTCCTTTGCATAGATATTACACCATATTTTATTTTTTTTTATTTTATTTTACATTTGTTGACTGGGATAGTCCGACTGGATGCATGTCCATTTTCAGCGGAGGCCCGGGGAGAAAAGCTCCAAGGGTAAGCAGATACAGCATTACATAATACCAGCATTAAATATTACAAACAGACTATTTACAGAGATTACATAAGTAAGCAAGTTAAACAAGTTCCACAGGTTACAGTTAATCCTGAGCACAAGTCAGGATTAAATTAAATTACACAGTAAACTGGTTAACAGAGTTTTACACATTCTAGAGAGAGTTAGCCAGGCTTGATACATTGACATAGCCAGTTAAGTGACAAATGTTGTTTGAGTCTAGTTTTAAATTGACCTAAGGTGGAAAGTAAGGCAATATCAGCTGGAAGAGAGTTTCAGGATCTACTTACAGAGTTTGCAAAGAGAGAATCACCGACTTTGTTATTAATTTTGCTAGTCTGAATTAGTAGTTTGTTAGAGGATCGAAGCGGTCTAGGATTGTTATAGGGGGTGATAATATTTTTTAGTGCAGGAGTATTGTCCGTATTATAGAGGATTTTAAAGGCCATAATCAGTTGGTTATACTGGATTAGGCTGGGTAGTTCAAGCCAACCAAGCTGATTTAGATTGATGCAATGATGTGTCCTAAAAGACAGCCCAGTGGCAAACCTGGCAATGTGGTTGTAGCAAATTGAGAGTTTGTTAAGGACAGTCTTGTTCAAATTCAAGAGTAGAGGGGGTGCATACAGAAGGGTTGAAAGAAGGTGAGAGCGAGCTATGGCAATTTTAGCTGGAGGGTTAGGAAGGCTTTTATTCTGTAAAGTGACCCTAGTTTTTTATTGATGGTTTTGATAGTTTGGTTAACATGTAGGTCAAATTTTAGATTATTGTCTATGATGACACCTAATAGTTTTGTAGATGGGTCAAGGGAGATTATTGTGCCATCATTTGATTTTATGGTAAAGGTGAAAGTGGTAGACCTATGTGTTGGTGAAAATAACAGCATTTTAGTTTTTTGGGGATTTAGGATCAGACGATGTTCAGAAAGCCAATTTTCTATTGTATTAAAGGTGGTCTGGGTAGCTGACCATAACTCTACTGGAGATGTGGCTGAGCAAATCAGAGTAGAGTCATCAGCATATTGGATACAGCTGACTTTTGGGATGACAGTATAAAGGTCATTAATGAAGATGGAGAACAGCAAGGGCCCTAGTATAGAGCCTTGTGGTACTCCGAGCATGTTAGGTAGAAGGTTAGAGAGTTTGTTCTGCCAGAGGACAGCCTGCTGTTGACCATTCAGGTAGGCTTGAAACCATTGGAGGGGTCCAGTATCTAGACAGAATGTTTGCAGGGTGTGGATTAAAAGTTGGTGATCAACCATATCGAATGCCTTGGAAAGATCCAAAAAGAGGGCTGAGGATATATAATTATTGTTGCGATTATGGTTTATGGTGTTAGTAAAGGCTAGGAGGGCTGAAGTAGTGCTGTGATGAGGACAGAAGCCATGCTGAGTGTCTGCCATAAGGCGATTTTGGATTAGGTGGTGCATGAGTTGTCTATGAATACATTTTTCCATAATCTTTGCAAGTGGAGAGAGTATAGCTATTGGCCTATAATTGGAGAATTCAGTAGAGCTACCTCCTTTGTGAAGTGGGATTACATAGGATATTTTCCAAATGGTGGGAATTTTAGCTTCTACTATGGTTCAATTGATTAGTATTGAGACGGGGTAAGCAATAACATCAGCTGATTTTTGTAGGTACTCGGCAGGGAGTTGATCAGCAGAAAGTGTAGTGGGTTTTAATTTTTTGATCAAGGTACGGATAAGTGAAGTGGTTGGAAGCTGGTTGGGGATTTAAATCTTTTTCTTTCCCATGTCCATATTTCTTATGTCTCCTGATCTTCCTGTTTCTCCTTACTTTGGGGACTCATTCCTTCATGCTGTGATGCTGTGATATCTGAGCCTGCAGTTCCTCTTGTACTGAGCAGGATAACTATCGCAACAACACATCATCAGTAGGGTAAAACTAACCTGTTTCACAATGGTCTAATCCCAGCTCACATTCCCTTTTAGTGGGTGAACATTCCAATGCTTGGTGAACTCAGCTTCACAATGATAGGAAGAGCCAACATTGAAGGATCAAAAAGCAGCATCACTATGAACCCTTGGCCACCACAACCCATCCCTGTTGCAACTTTTCTGACACCTACCGCTTAAAATCCAAAAAGCCAAAAGGATCATGAGGCCCCACTTTTCTGGTCTGTATTTATACTGAAAATCAAGATCAAGCAAGCTTTTGCCCTTCTGCTCCATGGGAGGTTTCTGTCCTCCCTGAGCTCACCTTAGGACACCTGCATGACTCTTTGACAGGTGTACCACCCCAGTCAAACTCCTCACCTGACACTGTCCCTGGAGTGGGTTGTGCCCATTTGCCTGGGCACTTGGAGCCAGAAGCAAAAGCCCCAGTGTGGCTCACCCCCTTGCCTCACTGGAAGGCAGAGGGTGTGGCAAGGGGGTGACACCTCATCCAGCTGTGGCACTCACCCAGACCCGCTACATACCCAAGCCTGACCGACCCAGCCCTTAGAGCCAATCCTTATCCCAAAGTTACAGATCTGGCTTGCTGACTTCCCTTACCTATATTGTTCTAAAATGCCAGAGGCTGTTCACCTTGGAGACCTGCTGTGGATATGGATACAACTGGCATAAGACATACACCCTCTTCCCTGGATTTTCAAGGGCCAGTAAGAGCTCACCTGATGCAACCGGAACCACAAGGTTTTCCAGGTCGTGGGCCCCTCTCTTGGGGTGAACCCATTCCAGGGTGCCCTGCCCTTTACAAAAAAAAAGAGAACTCTCCTAAGGGCCCCCACCAGCTTCTCTGGGATCATTTGCGTCACTGCACTGGATGCCGCACCAAATCCTTCACTTCCCAGACACTCCATAACTTCAATTTCTATTTTTTTAACTTCTACTTTAATAATTTTCTTTTCTTCTCTCCCTCTTTGTGATATTATTTTTTTATTGTGAAATTGTCCATATCTGGATGCTTTTGCCTTTATTTCTCTATGAATATCTTTGGGGGTGCCTTCTAATTGACTAATTTTGCTTTTCCCTTTGCATAAATATTGCGCCATATCAAATCTCTTTTTCTTTCCCAAGTCCATATTTCCTTTTTATACGTTTCAAAAACCTCTAGGTTTTGTTGTTTATATTTTCGCACTTCCTCAGATGCTTCTTTTGCCAAACAGATCAAAGTTTCTCGGTCTATATACTGTTTTTCATAAATCTGTTGTATTAACCAACACAATTTTTAATTTGAGGCTTCTTTTCTCTAATATCTCTGTTAATCTTTTTGTATATCTTCTGTCTGGAAATTCTGGGTTTCTTGCATAATAGTAATAATGCATAATTTCTTTCTTATTCTCAATAGTCCACTTTATCATCTTAATGGCTCTTTTTTGGCCTATCAGTTTTTGTGATTTTTGTGGACTACTACTTTCTTCTACAACAGGGGAGACAACCTCCTTTGAGAGAAGCAACATGGTACAAGAAATTACAACCTTGTGATTCAGCTTTCTTATAGAAAAATAGAGAGTATAATAAACATTATGTCAAGGCACCAAATCAGATGTGTGGAATAAGTGAGCAGAGAGTTCAAAACAGCAGAAGAATAGACCCATTTCATTACACATAATGTAGTCCTCAAAGAACACATTTTAGAAAGGATAAAGAGAGAGAATAGTGATGCAGCACTCCCAACAAATAAAGGAATTGTGCCCAAAAACTAATGACATTTCTTTTTAAGTAGTATACTATCTGCCAACATGAGCTTATTGTTGCCAGTGATGGGAAATACATCTTAAGATGAACAACACTATTCATACTTCAGCCATTGTACGCTCTTGCAGGTTGCTCATGACACTCATCAAGGGATAGTTATTTTATTTATTTATTTATTTTACATTTGGTTACTGGGAAAGTCTGACTGGACACAAGTCCTTTTCCGTGGAGGCCAGGGGAGAAATGCTCCACATATAACAAAACATGCATAACAAAGATTAATATCGTACAATTTCAGAGGTACAAAAGCATGACACTTCACATTTTATATCAAGTCCACTTATGATAATAATACTTTAAGTCATAACACCTATGATTAAGTTAAAATAAGATATACTATACTGTTAGAAGGATGAAACACCTTAGGCAGTACAGCTAGTAAGAAATAGGATTTTAGAAAACTAGAGTATACTCCAAGGGTTTAAACTTTGAACAAGGATTAATTGTAAAAAGGAAGATGGAGGTATGAAGAAGAAGACTTGCAAGGAAGATGGAGGTATGAAGAAGGAGACTTGCAAGCTGAAGAGAGGTTTACTGCCTGACAGTAATGGAGGAGTAGTTACCCTGAGTGAGCAAGAGCAAGATGGAGGTAGACTAGCCTGGAGAGTCACAGTTACAAATCCAATTGGCTTGTGTGTTTTTAGAGAGTTTTTGAACTGGGTTAAGGATGTAGTGGCAGTTATATTAGTGAGCAGTGTGTTCCACTTTTTAGCTATAAAATGTAAATAGAGAGAAGCTCCGTCAGAGTTGTTGGCTTTAGTGACCTGAAGGAGAGGACTGTTATTGGAGCGTAGGACCCTAGTAGTGGAGTAAGAATGCATTAGGTTTTCTCAGGGTAATAAAGCATTTTATAGGTTGGTATAACTTGGTTGTAGAAGAGAAATTGGGAAAGTTCAAGCCAGCTGAGGTTTTTTTTTTTTTTTAGGACTGAGCAGTGGTGTGTGAGATGTGAGGTATTGGAAGCGAACTTTGCAATTTTGTTATAGCAGGCATGAAGTTTAGTTATATCTGATTTTCTAAGATTGGTGAGGATAGGGGAGGCATATAGAAGTATGGATAGTAGATGGGTTTGTGCTATTTTGCCTTAGTGCTGTTTGTGAAGAATTGTCTATTAATTTCGATACAGTCTTCCTAGTTGTTTTATGTACTTAAACCATCAATTTGAAGTGAAATATTTCATGACAAGTTATACTTTTAAATAAAATATGACAAATACATTTAAACAGAGGATATGGTTTCTAGACATTGACAGATGTGCAGAGATTATAGTAAATAACTATGTGACTTGTCAAGTAAATGGACAAAACAAAACGGCAGTACCCTTACAAATGTGAAAGTAGCTAGCACAGTCATGTGTAGAATATAGCATAAACTTCTATTGTTATTCATGCATCATTGAATAATTACTAGCCGGATTATTGCCAAAAGCAGATATCTGGTTGAAAAGCCATTTACTTCAGTTCCAACAACTGCTGTCATACTAATTACACTACCTATCATACATATTGGCAAAAGTCATAAATACTACACATAACTCCTTTATCTGTTTAAAACCTTAATTTAAAGGCTCACTGTTGTTCTTCTGCTATGATAAACATTTCTGTAGTGTTTTCTGCCTAAGTAGTATAGAGAGTAGCTGTAGGATTGTCCATATTCAGGATTGTGTTTCTGGACCTACTTGTTTGTTTGCAGAGGCTGTGTGTCTGAGCACATTTTCCAGGCCATCTTAGTAAAGTTGCTTCCAGTTTCAACCATCTGTTACTTAAGAAGTTACTTTGTGAGCGTTTCTGCCATTTCACACAGAGCTAATTGGAGGAGTGGCACTGAACAAAACTCTGATCTGTGATATATAACATTAAGTATCCTGTTTTTTGCTTATTTTACTAGTATTTGCTTATTCTAAGATATTTATAGCACTTTTATTGTCTGCTGCATACTTTTTACTGCATTTTATACCTATAAACTAATCTGCACAGTTGTACTAAGACTGCTCACAGGGCCTGATAAGTAAGGTTTTTACTGCCAAACTGTTTGTAAATCTTTTCTAGCTGGTTTCACTGTTTGCAAGATATTAACTGGAAATTTTCTCCATTTGCTAAACATCTGTTTGTTCCTGCCAAGGAGTATATTATATAACTGATTTGTTTGCAGTTAAAAGCATTCTCTAGTGTCTCCTTGCTCATTTATCTGTGTAAAACCTTCAATTAAAGGTTCACTGTTGTTTTTCTGCTATGATAAACATTTCTGTACTTTCTGCCTATGTAGTATAGATAGTAGCTGTAGCATAGTCCATATTCAGGACTGTGTTTCTGGGCCTACTTGTTTGGTTGCAGAGGCTGTGTGTCTGAGCACATTTTCCAGGCCATCTTAGTTTAGCAAAAACCATTTTACATTTTAGTGAGAGTGTAGTGTTTATGGTCATTGCCTGATTTGGGTTACCTGGACTGTGGCTTGGAGAAAGCACCTCATTGGCTGTTTCGAACTTTTTTTTAAAGTTGTTTCTGGTTTCAACCTTCTGTTACTTAAGAAGTTACCTTGTGTGTATTTGTGCCATTTCACACAGAGCTAATTGCAGGAGTGGCACTGAGCAAAACTCTGATCTGTGATATATAACATTAAGTATCCTGTTTTTTGCTTATTTTTACTAGTATTTGCTAATTCTAAGATATTTATAGCACGTTTATTGTCTGCTGCATACTTATTACTGTATTTTATAGCTAAAAACTAATCTGCACGCTTGTACTAAAATTGTCTGCCTCACAGGGCCTGATAAGCCCATCTACCACAAGAGGAGTGGTTTCTGACCCAGAAATTGTAGTTTATTGGCCATTTTGGCAGTTTTTCCATCTCTTTCAACTTTCTGGTTTAAAAGCCCACATTTGCTCTTGTTTCTCAACTTTTCTGTAACTAGTCTAGTCCAGATACAGATTTAATGTATCCAGGACTGTTTGCAAGCTTTGGAGCCCCCAAGACTTTCTGTGTTGGTGGGAAGCCTTCTAGCTTCTCAGTGGGAGTGGTAAGCACTAGGTAGCCTATCTATCACAAGAAGAGTGGTTTCTAGCCCAGAAATTATAGTTTATTGGCTGTTTGGCCAGTTTTCCATCTCTTTCATCTTTCTGGTTTAAAAACCCACATTTGTGCTTTTCCTGCCTTTCCTGTAACTAGTCTAGTCCCGATACCGATTTGCTATATCCAGGACTGTTTGTAAGCTTCTGAGCAGTGCCAAAGTCTGCTCTTCAATTTTTCCCTTAGATCTGCTAGTTGTCTCCTTTCCTGCACTTTTACTAGCTTATTAGTCTAGCACTTTACCAGACTTCTTGTAGCAATTATTGTAGCACACAAAAGTGCTACCAGCACTAAATGTTCTACAAGGAAACAGCTCCAGTACTTATTATAAAATCACACCCCTCCAGGCATGCCTAAAGGTCAATTCCCTGTGCTTTCTCCTAATAACCTGGTGAACTTGGGCATCCTGAGGCAATGTAGCAATTGCCTCATGTACACTGACAACCCTCTTGTCTTACCTCCCACCACTCAGACTTGTGAGAGATGCACTTATATATCCAGATTGGAAGCTACCAACTCTTCAGCAAAGACCGGAATAGCTGGTCAAGAGAAGGTCAACACTTGCACTTCACCACATGGAACACATAGCTCTCCAGAATACACACCAGCACTGCCTTCACATAAAAACACAAACCACACACCCACCTTCATGGGGGCTCTCAATAAAAATCTACCCAAACAGTAGAGACCTCCAGGGCAGAAACGCACTCGACCACCACAACACAACACTAATCATGAGACACATAACTCTCCTAAACTGTGTGCCACTCAACCAAAGGCCTAAGGCAAAACAGCATGCCCAACACACTAGTCATAGGCAACTCGATAGTGAGGCACACTGATGTCCCATTCACTAGGCTGAATAAGGAGAAAGTGGCGGTCAGCTGCCTGTCAGGCACCAGGATCCACCACATAATGCACACACTCAGGTCCCTCAACAACAGGTACAAATATGACTCTGTCATTATACATGTGGGTGTGAATGACCTGAGATGTACCTCCCTGGAAAAGAGACATGGAGGAGCTGTTGGGTTATGTAGCCCAGGCGGGTTTGACCCCAGATCTGAGCAGCATCCTACCACCACCCAGAATGATACCACAGTACAAGCAAAAAATGATTGATTTCAACAATTGGCTAAGTTTCTGGTGTCATTCTAAGGAGATCCAGTATCTGTCTGCCTGGGATGATATGATTGACAGACCTCGATGCTTTGCCATAGATGGCCTGCATCTGTCACCCATGGGTTTTGGATACTGGCCAGGGCTCTTGCCACCCCTATAGTGCCTTTTTTAGGTGGTGTTCCAAAGACCAAATTACCACCATAACAGCTACAAACAAATACAATCTGAGGGTCATGTTGCTGCACATTAAAAGTCTAAATTTCAAAATGCACTCGCTCGAAGCACTCCTTAAAATGGAAAACATCGACATTTGTGCCATAACAGAGATCTGGTTCAAGGCAGCAGAAAGCACTCCTGCACTACCAGGCTATAACTCATTCCACACCTTTCAGCCCCAGAACTTGGACCGAAGCGCCAAAGGCAATGGAATTTCCATATTCATAAAGGATGCACACACCTCCAGACTGGTAGCCCAACATAATGCATCTGAGATACTTCAGGTGCAGCTAACATTTGGGTAAGACTGTGATTCAGGTCATAGCCTGCTATAGGTCCCCACCCATGACCCAAGACTCACACTCCACGCTCCTAAGCACCCTGGAGAATATGAGGGTCCAACCTAACACTCTCATACTGGGCAACTTCAACTACCCCTCCATTAACTGGGAAAACTACTCATGTACCAATACACTTTGCCAACATTTCCTGGAATTCATTAATTCCAATGCCCTGGACCAGCTTGTTCTTACACCCACTAGAGGTAGCAACATCCTCAGTGGCGTAACTACCAGAGGCAAAGTGAGGCAATTGCCTCAGGGCGCCAAGCAGCAGGGGGCACTTTGGGCAGGGCATTATTTAATTAAAAAAAATTATTTTTTTTTTTTAGAAGTGTAGTTGGGACATCATCGTGACTGTGCAGCACATCAAGTTTTGCGAGGAGCAGGAACCAAAATGGACGGTTGAAGAGGACTACTCAACTCAACTAACTTGTGAGGTCCGGGGAACTGAAAACGGACGGACGGACGGACAGACAGGATGGAAGATGGATTTAACAGTGAGTAATGTGTGGAAGATGGGATTTCAGAGTGAGAGGTGTGTGTGTGTGTGTGTGTGTGTGTGTGTGTGTGTGTGTGTGTGTGTGTGTGTGTGTGTGGATTTCAGAGTGAGAGGTGTGTGTGTGTGTGATTTTTAATTATAATTTATTTCAGAGTGAGTGAGAGGTGTGTGTGGGATTTCAGAGTGAGAGGTGTGTGTGTGTATGGGATTTGTTTGTGTGTGTGACTGTGTAGGATTTAGTTCAGACTCGAGAGAGGTCGGTGTGTGTGTTGGCATGTGGCGAGTGCCGAGTGTGACAAGTCATGTCCTGAAGCAGAAGCAACCATGTGACATCCATGTGTAAGATAAGAAGTGTCAAGAGCACAAAGAGCAAATGTTGTCCTTCTGCAAGCACCCATTTTTGTCTGAGAGACTGAGGCTGGAGCAGTGAACCTGATGAGTACAGAATTTAAATATGAATAAATGGAAACTGTGTGTTCAGAGTTCTGCCGTCTGCAAATATTAGCAATTGTCCTACTCCTTTTTGAAATAGCCAGCTGCCCGTTTGTGTAACTTGCTTATTCAGTCACTCATATCCTTGATGGTAACATAATCTGCTGGGAAGCTTTTGCTTAGTAAAAATTCTCAAGGTTGGTAGGCAGTGATTAGCATAGATTTAACATTTTAGGATGGAAAAGAAGATTGGAATTGACATTTGAGGCTGTATGCATTTATTGTAAAGGCTGGAAGATTTTCTGTTACTTTTCTATGTATGGTATTTTAGTTAAAATTGCAGATGCTGTAGTTCAGTGCCTTGAAAACGTACAACATAAGAAAGCAATTATTGGTAAGGGGAATTATTTTTCACACCTTATTTGTAAGTGCCAAATGGATACTGTGATTTTACATGTATTCGCATGTTCCTAGGGACATGTTTAATTATGCTGAATACTGGTTGTTAATGTTGTTACTAAGTATGATAATGGTGTAGCAGTTTGCTGGTGGTACACTACAGGGGTTGTCTAAGGTAAATGGAAATTATCTTTCTGCAGCACCTAGCATTCTAAAATCTAGTCCTGTTTGTGACCAAGTAGCATTCTTTGATAGCCATGTTATAGCTGAAACTGACCATAGGACATTTCAGCAGGAAATAAATAATTGCCTTTGGCAAGGAAATGGGGTGGGGGTTTAGCAGGTACCATAAAATAACTGGATAAATATTTTATGAACAGGATGAACTTGGATGTATTTTACATCACAAGATATTATGGGATACTTAGAGATTCCATTAATAATTAAGTATTTCAGAACTACAGGCTACTTCAATGTGTAATACTTTAAAGGTCTTCTATGACTTGACTTGAACTGGGTGCTGCAAAGTTCGATGATGTCTCTAATCAGAGTCTTTCCTTACTTTTCAGTACTGCATCTCTTTTTCTAGACTCCTGTTTTGAATGATACATCTGTAGGGTTGCCACCTTTTCAAATGCCCAAAGTGGGACATTTTGTAGAAATGTCAGATTTTGCAGGCTAAAACATACCCATGGCCAGTACAAAGGACAGAACTTCAATTTTGCCTAAATAAAAGCTTATTCTGGTAACATTTTAGTTGCTTATTCTGTTTCTTATAATATTTAGGTGTTTCAGACACAGAATAACTGTTTTATGCAACTATTACATAAAATATAGGAAATAATTTTGTCCTAAAATCTCTGGACATTTGCCATTTTTATAATTTTTTTTGTAGGACACAACTGCCCAAAGAGGATTGTCCTCGCTAAAGTGGGACAGGTGGTAACCCTGTACCTCTGAGCCCCTTCACAACCTTTCTCAGAGGTTTTGTATAGTCATCAAACTTAACTCAAGGCAATAGTTTGTATTAGAGTGCTTTGCCAGGTAGTTTCTAGGCATGAATATCAGAATGGCTTAAAACTATCTGTCTGAGGAGTGGGTCTGGATTTCCTGAAGAAGGTGCCACTGTGCAATCAGACTTAAAACACCCAAAGAAGCATGGGTGTCTACTCATGGCCTTAACCAAGGCAGTTTGGGGCAGTCTACTGCCATCGGCTGCCAGAGCATGGGACAGTGTGAGCTCCTCCCACTTGCTTATTCTCATTTCCATGTACTGTTCTTCAGCTTTCATCAGCATTAACAGAATGGTTGTGTCGTCAGCCAATCATGAGTAATGCAATGTCAAGGCAAAGCATGAGTTACTGTGTACAATTTCACTACTAGGCTTTAAAAACAAGAGATGATGCCAGATATTCTGATGTCACTGCACACTGCTATGATGTACTTGTTGGTATTACAGGTACTCATTTCTAATATTTGATAGAAACATAAAGTGGTAAGGTGGTTGTTGATAACTGATTAGCTCTTCTACATGTCCTGTCCTTGAGACGTTGGAAGAAATCAGATTAAAGTAGGAACAATCCAAAGTGTTTAGATAGCAATTAATGTCCAGTAGGTGTCCTTTACTCCATATCTTATACAGGTTTTAGAAGTTTGAAACATCAATATCAGAACAGACAGCACTAGCTCCAGTAGTATTCCATATTACTATGAGATACATCACTCATGTTGTGTGGCCTCAGCTCTCCTTTCTTTTCTGCTAGGTGCAACTGTCTGGTTGTTTTGCTCTTGCTGTCCCTGCCCGTATGCATATGGTTTTGCAGCATATATGCTTGCTATTGTATCCTATGGACTTCTTTAAATATTCCTTAAACTATTTACATAGCAGTATAATCATGAATCTCTCTGGTGGTATGTCATTCCAAAACATGGCAAAGTACAGTGATACAGTGCATCCTGAAAGCACCCTATTTTACTTACATAATTATGTGGGTACGTGATGTGGGTTGGTCAAAGGACCTTTTCCACCACAATTCAAGCCAAAGCCACATGCAGAAATTTCAAGCTGTATTCAAATAGACTATAGAGGAATACACTTACAAGACAAATAACGGATTAGAGAACTTCGTTTAGATAAAAAAACAGATAAAGTTAAAATAAGTCAGAATTTTTTTACTTTAAGCAGCAAAGCAGATGAACTCACTATCTCTAAACTCTGGAAGCATTGATGCTTCTTATGGGGTATTACACAGGCAAGTACTTTAAGATTAAACTAATTTCTCATAGAGTTAGGTACATTATTTCAGCAAGCAGGTGAAAGGTGTGTGTGTGGGATTTCAGAGTGAGAGGTGTGTGTGTGGGATTTAGTTCAGAGTGAGAGGTGTGTGTGTGGGATTTAGTTCAGAGTGAGAGGTGTGTGTGTGGGATTTAGTTCAGAGTGAGAGGTGTGTGTGTCTGGAGTGTTTCTCCCTGAGCCTCTGCTAAACATTAGCTTTTGTTCCAAGTCAGACTTTCCTGGTTAACAAATGTTAAAATAAAATGACACTCATTTGAATATCAGACTTCATATTCTTTAGAAAGTGCATGGTGACACAAAAGCAATTTTCTAAGTGTATAAGATGGATATTTGAAATGTATCCCTATCTTTGGGACTGTATTCCCCCTGTTATTGGCTTCATCCAGGTTTTCTGCTAAGGTTGAGAGCTATGGTAAGAACTGAATTCACTGAATATGTTTGGGGGCTATATTCCCCCATTACTGGCTTTGTCCTGGTGTTTTTTGCTAAGAGGTTGAGAGCTGTGGTGAGAACTGAATTCACTGAATGTTTGGGGGCTATATTTGATGCTGAAGGCTGTGGGTTCTACTCCCACAGTAGGTAGATGCATTGCTGATACTGTACTGTGTTGTAAAGGGGGGTGGATGCTGCAGTCCTTTTTGGCAAAGATACCTAGTAACTATGAACCTGTTATCAGTTTGCTATCCATTCCCTATTGCGGTATTACTAGCTTATGTTTTAATGCATGCAACAAAGGCAATTTATTCTTCAAGGGCAACAGTCACTTTATTTGTAGATGAAACAATGACATATAAAGTTGTTTACTAGCAGCAGCCTCTTTATTAGTTACAGATTTTTTTAATGTGGATTTTACTACTTCAGAGATTGTGCATATATGGTGGTAACACAGTATTTTTCTTTCACAAAGCAGCTGATTTGGCTAGTGGTATATTGCTCTGACTGATTTGCATCCAGAGTCCCAGACAGAAGGATGAGTATGAATTCCCGCGATGGTGGCAAGAAAAAGCTTAGTGGTGCTCAGCGAGAAAGCGAGAGACAGAAAGAGGTTGCAGAAAGTGAACTGCTGAAAAAGTACCAAAACTGAGCGCATACTTTATTGCTCCACAAGCATCTTGTAGTGTGACTTTGGAACAGCGGGAAGAAGGACAAGGGATAACGAACAAAGATATTCGGCAGCCAGAGGACGATCAGAAGAATGCCAGTACTCACTCTGAATCCGATGATGCCCTGAATGAACAGAATGTTCCTAAACATGAGGCTCAACTACCAGAATCAAGTGCATCGACAGAATTGCTACCGCCCTCTGCTGACCGAGCATATTTTGGAAGCAAGACATTAAGCGCTTTTGAAAAGAGATTTGTTGTGATGAGTGGTGCATTGCAGCCGCCTGGTCCGTTCCCAAAACAGGCAGAAGGTCTTAATAAAGGCCGCAGCTTCCAGGAACATTTCTACACACGCAAAACGAAGTCTAACTTGAGTTTCAGAAGAACATGGTTGTCCTACAGCATGGCTGGTGACAAGTGCTACTGCATTCCATGTTGGCTGTTTGCATCACCGATAAGAACTGGTGATTCATGGACTGACGGTACTTGTAACTGGAAGAATTTGTCGCGTTCCATACAGATACATGAAAATTCAGCGACCCACGCAAAAGCTTGTCAGATTTTTACTAATTGGAAGAACAATGTCACTGTCGATGTCCTGACCGACAAACAGATTATGCAAGACCGTAAGTACTGGCGCTGTGTTCTGGATCGCATAGTGAATCTGATCATTACCATGTCAAAATGCAACATCGCATTTCGAGGTCACCATGAAACTGACAGCTACACCGATGATGACAGGCCCAGCTCACGAGGATGTTTCCTGGAATTCATTCACTTAATTGCCAAGTATGATCCTGTTTTGGAAAACTTGCTGAAGCAGCCAAAAGGAACCACCAAGTACTTGAGCAGGCCGATTCAAAATGAAAGCATTTACATTCTGGCAAGAGAGGTAAAGCAGCAGAGCATAGATGAAATGGCCGATGCATCGCTTTGTATCTCTTATAATGGAGTGGATTGCTCAAAGATGGATCAGTTGAGCAAAATATTTCGGTATGTGACTGTCAAAAGAATGACGAAGGGAGGCCGGTAAGCTTGCATATCCAGGAATCATTCTTGGGGTTCACCGATGTTGAAAGCCAGAAGGGTCAAGATTTGGCAACCGTAATTACAAAGGAAATTGAAAGTGTCACTGACCTGAAGAAGATTCGCGGTCAAGGATATGACGGAGCCGCCAACATGAGTGGTGCTTACAAGGGTGTCCAGTCTTTAATGAAGCAGAAAGCACCAAAGGCCCGTTATGTTCACTGCAGTGCTCATGCATTAAATTTAGTCATAAATGATGCTGTTAAGAACGTGAAGGACATTCGGAACTTTTTTGACATGCTGGAAAAGCTGTATGTATTCCTCAGTGCTATTAGCAGATGGAATCGCTACAGAAAGATAGTAGCTGCTGCTCAATTACATTAAAGCGACTTTGTCCTACACGCTGGTCATCACGAATCAAGCCTTGATAGCTCTTCGCAGCCGGTTTGTCGACGTGATGAAACTGTTGACTGTGTTGTCACTGACTGGCAAGGACAGTAATGAGAAAGGTGAGGCATCGTCGCTGAAGAAATATTTTGAGCTGTCAATGATGAACATTGTTTTACTGTCGCGCATTCTGGGACCACTAGACATTATCTCCAAGAAAATGCAGTCACAACAATCCGATGTCACATCTGTTTCCATTCTGTTGGAATCACAATAAAGGACCTGAGTGAACTTCGCAACAACTGGGAGACTGTTTTCTTCGGCCAGGAGTTAGCTCAAAGTTGGGGCATGCCATCCGAGTTTGACAGTTCAGAGATGGTTTCTCGTGTCAGGAAGTTTCACGATGAACTTTCAAATGACTGCAGACTGGAGTCAGCAGAACAGCGCTATAAGGTCGAAGTGTTCAACAGAATCATCGACAACGCCATTGTCCAGATAACAACACGATTCAAGTCACTGCAAGATACTGACCAAGTCTTCACATGCTTGAAACCTATGACAATTACTGAAACGAATGATGACGAACTGCTAAAGATGTCAAAGAGTCTGATCACGGAGTACTCGGATGACATTTCAGATGAGCTGTCTGACCAACTGCTCCTGCTCAAAATGACTTTCAGTGTCACATTGTCAGTGCTGAAATCTATCAAGGACTTGGCTGAATTCATCTTGATAACTCATTCAGAATCATCTTCCAGCTTTCCGGATATAATCACTGCTTGTTTGCTGTATCTGACACTTCCTGTGACAGTTGCCAGTGCTGAAAGAAGTTTTGAAGTTGAAGTTGATAAAGACATTCTTGCGTAGTACAATGTCTGAGGTTCAACTTAGTTCTTTAGCCATTCTGTCGATTGAGAGCCGACGCCTGGAAGATGTGGACACTGACAAGATCATTGATAGTTTTGCTGATAACAAAGCCCGCAAGAAGTCATTCTAGGAGTAGGATTGAACAATGGAGGTACAATTCACATTCTGGTATCTATATAATGTACTGTTTTATAATTGTGTTTTTTTTACTTTTTGCTGAAATAGCACGTCTCCAGATTTCAGTGTTTTATGCCACTGTCATAGGTCGTTTAACGTGACTATATGTGATTTCTTTGGCTTGGTCATCTCGATGGCTTGGGTTCCGTGGGCGCCTAGGAAAAGTTTGCCTCAGGGCGCTTCTAACGTAGTTACGCCACTGAACATCCTTGACCTGGTCATTACTAACATGGGTAACCATTGCGCTACACCAGTAGTCAACTCCTCCCTGGTTAGATCCGCCACAAAATAATCAACTTGGAAATCCACATCCCTCCCACCCCTATAAACGTAACCACCATGAAAAATTTCTCCAAAGCTAACTTTGGGCTCCTAAAAACAGAGGTGGTTAACTTCATGGCACCCATGCAAATGGAGAATAGTTCCATGACCACCGAATCATACACCAGTGCACTTTACGAACACATACACAAATGCATGGATCTTCCCATACCCAATATAACCAAGACGCTCTCCTCCAAAATAAGGAAGTCAATCTGGTGGTCCCCCGCCATAAACAAACTCTACAACAGAAGGAGGAAACTGATGCAGGATAAGGTGAACTCCCAAGACTGGAAAAACTCCCTTATCAGCCTCAACAAAAAGTTGAGATCCCTCATCAAATCCTCTAAAGCTAGTTATGAAAATAGAATTGTAGCAGACAGTAAAGACAACCACAAGGCCTTCTATAGCTATGTAAAGAATTTCCACAGCAATACCCAGATTTTCTCTGAGCTACTGCACAATGGTACCTCCTATACCGAGCCAACAGATATTGCCAATATACTAGCCGGCAGATTCAGTGCCAACTTTACCCCTCTCTCCCCTCCCAAAGGATGAGTCACAGTACCAGTAGATAACCAGGTGCTGCAAAGGTTAAAACAGCACTATCCAAGGCCAAGAATACAGCTTCTATGGGACCTGACAGTTTCCCTGGCTGTGTTCTACATAAACAACAGAGTGAACTGGTACCACACCTGTGTGCCCTGTTCAGTCACAGCCTCACCTCAGGCTTTGTCCCTACTGAATGGCGCACTGCTACAGTCATCCCTCTCCACAAAGGAGGAGCAACTACAGACCCTGGGAACTATCGCCCCATTAGCCTGACGAGTCTGATATGCAAAGCTATGGAATGCATCATAATGGACCTAATTAACAAGGATATAGGGAATCTCCAAACTCTGGATCCCTCACAGTTTGGTTTTGTGAAGGTTTGATCATGCCTGCTCAACTTGGTCAACTTCTTTGAGTCAGTCACCAGAGCTGTGGATGAAGGCAAGGTGGTTCATACAGCCTACCTGGATTTGGCCAAGGCCTTTGACACCATTCCCCACTCAGGAATCATAGAAAAACTCACTAAGCTAGGCATCAACCCCTATATCACTAGGTGGGTTTTAAACTGGCTCACAGGTTGAACCCACAGTGTGAAAGCAGCTGACTCCAAGTCAGACTGTCGACTAGTCATGACTGGAGTCCACAGAGTTCGGTCTTGCATCCTCTCCTGTTTAGTATCTACTTCTCTGAAGTCCAGGCCAACACAAAGGGACTCTGGCTGACAAAGTTTGCAGACAATTGCAAGTTAGGAGCTATTATTAACTCCCCAAGTGATGTTGACATCCTACAGAAAGGCCTCACTGAGACCAACAACTGGTGTCAGAACCATGGCCTTAAGCTTAATGCCAAAAAATGTGTCATCATCCCCTTTGGGAAAAACACAGTTCCCATGAATTACCACATCGGTGGTAGTCCACTGAATACAGAAGGTGTTATAAGAGCTATGGGAACATAGGTTGACAGCAACCTCTCTTTTGACCACCACATTGCCACTGTGGTCAGAAAGTCCTTCTATGTGGCACATCTCATTACTAAGGGTTTTGCATTCAGGAAGAAAGAGGTCATTGTCTCCATCTACTCTTCCTTCATTAGGCCAATCATTGAGTACAATGTCCTATTTGGCATTTACCTCAGTAAACACCTGCAGCAACTGGAGAGGCCGCATAAGTACCTTGCAAAGAGGATCCTTGGCCTTAAACATTTGTCCTATATGGACAGACTCAAAAAACTCCAACTATTCTCTGTCTCATATCGCCTACTTAGAGGTGATCTCTGCTTGATTTACAAAGCCATGTCTGACCCCAGCTCTGTTAGAAATGCAACATCTAAAGAAATCCCAATCTCTCCATACCACATGCTCCAGAGACCTCATCCTCATTACCACAATCAACAGAACATGCTGGAGGGACAGGTTCATATCCCAGAGACTGCCCATGCTATGGAATAGACTTCCCATACATGTTAAACAGAGCACCTCACTTGCCCTTTTCAAGAGAAATCTTGATGAGTGGATGGGAAATAGAAAATTCACCCCAGGGATCACTCCAGTGGCTTTACTCGACAGAGGCACTGGGAACTAAGGTTGGGTGTCACAATGCCAGGGTAATCCTATGGGCTAGGCTTGTAAAGGCTCCAGGGCCATTAGACTAGTACACACCTATGAACCTATAAACAAGGCTCCTTGACTGGATGGAATGCCAGTTTGTCAGCCTTGATAATACATAAAGTATTATTTATTCTTTTTATGCTGGCAGTCAAAAAATCAATATATAGGAAAGTGAAGCTAAAGGACCTGCCAAAATTACAACCCCCCCCCCCATAGGTCAAGGAAATTAGAAGATGGAGGAAGAAGAGATATTATTACGATGTTAGCTAAACTGAATATATGGGATGAAAAACTTCAAGTGATGGGAATAATGGTCTAGACTGGTGCAGAAAAATAAAAAAAGAAACAAAAATATTAAATATTAGCAGGGGTTCCATGAAAGCACTTGAGGTAATAGATAGGAAGAGGGTACTTACTCTTTACAACAGAAAAAAATATTATTGTTATTATTATTTTTAAATGTGAATTCATCTGTTGGGATAAGATGTATGCCTTCTGCATTGATCAGTTTTTCAATGTGAGTTGCCTTGTTTAGAAATAGTTCACCACATATGAGGAATGCACTTTAGAACTGTATTTCTTTTTACAGGAAATAGTGTAGTGGAAATATAGTTTGAATATTCTGGCAATAAAAAATCCAAATATTGATTACAGCAATTGCAGTTAAAAATGAATTGTGCTTCACAAAAAATATTTATATAGTGAAACATCAAAATCAGTATAGGAAAATACTAGACATTTTGATGTAGCTTCATTGTTATTCAATCTCCATGACACCTGCATGGATAAGAAAGTCATTTCACAACATATATAGTCTTTGAAACATGCTGGACTACTTGGAACTGTCTTAGAGAATCTGGTCACAACCACATGTCAACATCAGAGGGGGATCAGGAAAAAAACCTGGTTCTAAAACAAGTTCATATCCAGTAGCATGTTCCAAGCCCAGATGCTTGCCTTCATTATAAAAACATTTAAAGAGAACACTATTTTATTGAGGTATATTTGCCATTTGTCATAGCAATCATGGGACCCTTGACATGTATGAACGTACAGTGTTGTGGAGGGTAAAGAGGTATGTGTTTGTTCTGGCTCATAAGTTTCAGTAACACAGACTGTCCCACTTGGGGGTTGTGCCTCCTGACCTGTCTACTGACAACTGTACAGGACTTAGGAACAATATCAGGCAAGTGACCACAATATGTTTAGCCACATACACCCTTAAGCTGACACACCTAAAAGTATGTGTCTCCCTTAATTGTATCCTGCTGGTAACAATCTCTCTGTCTCACTGGTTCATCTGCATTGGGTCTAGATTAGGACATAAAAGGTATCTTGATGTTATATGATGTTTTACTTCTAATCAAACATAAACCTTGATGATCATACTTAATCTGTGGGCTAAATCCCTCTTCTGTATTGCCATAAGATGGTGTAAGCCTATTGCTTCTAGCAAAGACCTTTAATTTTGCAGTTCTAATTGCCTTTCTTTTGTTGGTCAGAAACCATTCCACAAGCTCTGTTGTCATAGCAGAGCTATGTTTTGGTAACAAGTGGCTGAAAAAGATCTGAGTTGACCAATTCATTTAAATGGATAACAAACTAATTTATCAACAATGAAATTAAAATCTCACATATCAGATCTAGCATCAGTCATTGCTCTATCCCTCTGTGATTGCCAATTCAGACTATTCTGATGGCCATTTGCATTGCACTACAGAGGGCCTCATGGGAGGCATCAACAATGAAAACATCCTTAAAAGTACCAACAACTTTACCTGGTGCTGAAACATAAAGGGACAAAGCTCTGACTATAACTGAGATGATCAAAGTTCAATTACAGGCTGAGGCAGAGGAGGAGGGAGGCAGAAGACTGGGAATGAGTGGTTGAGGTGTGTTCATCCATTCTGGGGGACAGGGAGTAGGTCTCTACTTGCAATCACGGCACTTCCCAGTGGAGACTAGGAAATGTTACCATGACAACAATGCAAGTTACCAATTTTTCAGCTGTCAGGGGAGAGTGGATCTAGCTCTGCTTGCACTGATGTATATGATATCACTGCTGTGCTCATTTAGGAGTTACCTATCCCCTTAGCACACTAAGACCTTTGCTGCAGCTGCAATATGGTATCACTCTGCCCATATTCTTCTCTCTGAAGGAGGGGGTGGCATTTAACCAGAGGGTACTATAAGGACAAACTCTACATGTAGAGGGACAGTCCTCCTTTTGAGATGGATATGTCCAAATTCTGAAGGTCCTAGAAGGGAATCATTGAGTCCACAGCAAAGGACTAACTAAAGAAGTTAGCAGTGGAGGTAGAGGGCCATAATATATGTGGCAACTACCTGGATTTATTAGCCTAAGCAATGACAAGGCACAGAGACTTAGAACACAAAAACTACATGCATCTGACACAAAACAATACATTTAAAGATGAACAACACAATTTCTGTAAACATTGTAAATGTATTATTTAGGAAATAACACATTTGCTTATCAAGCAGTTGACTTTGCATGCATAATAAGATTGGCACTTACCTTAATGATGCAGTCTTCACACATACTTAAAAGTCCTTATGATGTTTGTGTTATCCTTGTAATTTCAGGCAGTGAACATGGGAAGACTTCTTTTACCTTTAGCTTCATTTGCTCTGAAAGCTAAAAGGAGATTTTCTTTTATTTAACAAATCTGAAATAGTGATGATATCAAAGGCACATGCATTGGTGATTTAGTATTGCTTTACCCTATAATGAGTCTTGTATGTTATCTCTAAGCTACAGTGTTTCATCAACACCTCCTGTGTTTTCCACCAAAGAAAAATAATTAGTTTACATAAATTAAATTGTAAGAACAGCTGCAGGACCATAATGCACACACTGGGATTGACAAGCATGTTATGAAAATGATTTCCCTTAACATATTCAGCAAGTCAATGAAACCTTTACTTGCTAACATTTTAGGATGTCTATACATATGAACATTTTGCAGCCTTAGATATCACCTAGTGGGGTTTGTGTAGTAGATGGCTTATGAATTTGTGCTATCAGCTATAATATTATCCATTACAATCTGGATGTTGTCGCCTCACAGTTAGACATTGCCCGTTCGATTCTCAGTTTGAGCGTCTTCTGTGTGGCGACATGCGTGAATGGGCATTCCTTCGTTGAAGGTTGTGCATTAGGCCTGGCAAGCCAGCACGCAAAAATCTACTGCCAATCATTAGCGGACCGGAGTTCCGCTGTGGCGACCCCTAAAAGCCGAAAGACACAACAACAATCTGGATGTATCTATTGGAGGGACAGATGTCTTGCAACTATCTGTCAGTTTACTTTTCATCAATATATCCAAATGAGATTATCTTTTTTTCTCTGCTTAACTTTATTAAGTAAGTTTGCTGAACAATTTTCTCTGAGAGATTCTAGTTAAGAAACTAAAGAAGAGTTGCTTAGCTTTTTGCATCTATGTTGCTTATTCCTGAGAATTCTGTATCATTTTTTGAAAGTGGAAGTGTTAACAGTTTGACATATTCATGTTCCTTTGTTATTGCTTCAAATTGCTGATGTACCATATTTAAAACATATACAGATTGCTTAGCTCTGTGCCATCCTAGACTGATCTGTGCAGTCCTGTTTCTCTTCCTATATGTTTTTTGAATAGCCTAATGCCTTCATCCCTGCCTCTTATTCTGCTCAGAGCCCACTCTTTTTTTAGCACTGACTGAAGTCCAGTTTTTGGGAGCTCTTGTAATATGTTTCAGGACCATGAGTGCAATCTTCAGAACAGTAAGAATTTTAAATTTGGTTACAAGAAAATTTATGCTTACTCCAGAATTGTTGTATGGTGGCATAGTCCCTGTTCTTCAGCTACAGTGATCTTGAAGGTCATACATAAACATAATGTGGGTGTGGAATGCAGAGGGACAAAATCTACATGTTTTTAGGTGTAACAGTAAGTTTCACATTTCACTGTTATACCTCACAGATCACACTTAGTTTTTCAGAGTTTCTGGACTCACATTGAAGAATCCTGAATTTCCACCAGGGAATATGTGTTCTCCAGCCCTTTTTATTCACATGCACTTGTCACCCTTTTGTTAAACGTATAACTGCCATTGAGCTACCTTTTACCTCCTTTTCTTTACTATACTCCTTTGGCCTCATTTTCTCCCTTTACCTGTCTTGATTGTATGTCCTCTACATGTACCTCCTATTCTCTGCACCCTCATCTAACCACTTCACTGGTGACCTGTTTAACCATCTTCTCCTAGCTAGATGCTAGTGCTATACTGAATTGAAAAACTGGGCCACAAGAGTATAAAAATCTTTTTCCAGAGTACGACTTTCTTATTGTTGTTTTTATTGGTCAGCTTTTCTTTTTTCAGCAGATTATTGGTCTTTGTAGTTCTAGTAATTCATTGGACAACATGTGTGGGTGCATTTGCATACTTATTCAAGAGGTATGGAGTTTGATTCTCAATTTTCATTGGATGTTTTTGTAAGTTACCTGATTGGAAGTTATTCATGTTCCTCATTTTACTGTTGGACAAAACTGAAGGAGGGTGTGTGTGCCTATGAATTTTTATTCGCTGTTTGCATAGTACAAGTCATTCAATGATTCTGAGGATGTCAGCAGATGATGAAGGCACTTAATCATAGTTTTTAACTTTGGCAGTAAAGGTTTGTTCCTAGTTCTTGGCTACCTGGTCATTTTTATTATAAGTGGAGTTTTTTGTACCAGTTCCTGAGTTATGTTTGGTTTTCAGTGGTTTACTGGTTTTCAAGCATTCTTTGGTATGCCTGCACCAGACTCACAGGACCTTTTTGCTTTGGATACCCCCAATGGTTCTTCCTTCAACAATGTGAATTTACCTGGACTTATGGGGAATCTAACAGTTTTACTCCAGCAGCTGTCACAATATCTACAGGAAGTTAATGGTGGAAATAACAACAGTGTTTTTTCCAACCTGATACACAATTCTGGGACTCCCCTGGTCTTTCAGTGGCCAGAAGAAGGTTGATATCGTAATGTTGAACATGATACTTCAGGTTTGCCTTTGGACTTTAGTGAATCCAATAACGTTAATAGATAGCTTGACAATTTAAACTAGCCATCCTACAGAGAATATAGTTGATCTGCTGATGGAGCATTTTTAACTCTGAATGAGTGAATTAAGATGTTGGACAAGATTTTGCTCAAATACAAATTTTGCAATTGAACAATTTTTTTCTTGATGAAAGTATCAAATGTAAACATGTCCCTAAAGGTATGAGGTTTAGAAAATTTCCTGAAGGTGTCGAGCAAAATTCACCCTTTGACATTGAATCACTCAAACTTTTTGACAGAATTGGTTTGGACCTAGCCAGGTTGGTGTTATGTGAAAACAACCATCAGATGGTTGTGCTTAAAGAAGAAATTAACAAGCTTATGAAATCTATACCCACAGATCTTGATTTTCTGAAACATAAGTTTCATTTCAACAATGTCTTTAACCAAATTGAATCCAAATTGGTTTCTATTAAACACAAGAAGGATAAAAAGATTATTCGGGATGATCAGGATTACAACAAACAAACTATTTATCCTAAACCTCCTGGCAGTGGGCAAGGAAGGTATTATTCCAATTTTGACCATTACTGTGATTACAATGGATTTAATAGTCAATCTGAGGGTGACAAGGCTCCTTTAGACCAACTTGTCCTGAGGAGGTCGGAATGTCTGGCTAAGGAGAAATCGAGGAAATCCAACAATTTGCCACAATTCCACAACAGGAAGAAATGAAATGAATGGGACAAGAACAAAAAATAAGGACAAAAACACTTGGTGTTGTTGGCATGGATGATTTCCAGTGGTCAAGGTACTGTATCCATAGCTTCTTTTTACAATTTTAACATTTATAATTTCTCAGACATTATTGTGGCCCATGAACATCATAAATTGTTTTTAAAGGGGTTCACCTTTATTCCATCTAATTGGGCCAGCATTGAACATACCCTATTGGATTTAAAAATCTTTACAAGGAAACTTAACCTTCAGCTGCTGTTCAGAGGTGATATGAGGGATGAATTGGCCTTATATAATTTCAGACATAGAAGCACTGCAAATCCCTCCTTACATCCTAACCTTAACATGTTAGAGAAATCATGTGAGATAGACATCAACAAATATCACAACCTTACCCAACAGGAGCATGACATCTTGAATAAAATTACCAGTGATGGGTCTATACGTATACATTGTATGAAACCTGACAAAGGAGTTGGTTTGATTATTATGGACAATATTGATTACACTGGGAGGATGCATTCTTTATTAAGTGACCAATTTATATATAGAATCACTTCCATTAATGAAATCAACATAGCTTCTCATGCCATTAATATATAGTTGGACAAACAGTTTCTTTTTGATATCATATCACCCAGGCGCTATGATTTTTAAAAGTAAAACATCCGCACATTCCAAAGATATTTGGAATAGCTAAAATACATTCCAATGTTGGAGCTTCCCTTTATGTTCTACAGTCTCTGCTAGAGGTTCAATTATAGAACCGCTAGCTAAATTGACAGAAAACTGAAGGGTCTATTTAACAACTGCAGTCATATTATTAGAGACTCATTGGCCTTTTTAGATAAACTCAGGGGGACTGTGGTTGAGGAACCTCATATCTTTGTTACATGTGATGTTAAGAATTTATCTACAGCTATTAGCAATGAATATGGCATGCAGAGGTTCAAAGACATCATTTATGCATATGATGGACTCTCAGCTACTGACATTTCTCTCATTGCAGACTTCATGGAGCTTATAATTGATAATTTTATAAAATGTGAGGATAAATATTGCAAACAACTCTGTGGAGTGGTAATGGGGGCTGTACATGCCCCCATTTTTGCCGATGAGGTACTACTGAGATGGGTGACCCAATCTGTTTTTCACTTGGATCTTTTTCAGTACTGTTTTTGTTATTACTGCTATTTGGATGATATTTTTTTTCATCTGGACAGGGGATGGAAAACTGCTTGCTGATTTTGTGAGAGACCTTGAGAGGACATCTATGTTTTTTGAATTTATATCACATGTTGATCAGGAAGGTATGAATTTTCTTGACATATGTGTGCAGAAAGGCAACTTTCTTTCAGTTGAAACTACTATTTACAGAAAACCAAAGTTCTGCAATTCATTTTTGCATTTTCAGAGTAACACTCCCTCCATCAGAAGCAGGGAGTGGTGAAAACTCAGTTTATTCACATTTCCAACTTACATCTAATGGCCAAAGATATCTACAGGAATTTCAGCTATTAAAATCCATGCTCCTGGAAAGAGGTCACCTGCCCCATATTATTGATAAAGCCTGACAGACAATTACCCAAGTGAGGTCCAGCAAGTACAGCGTGATTATTAAACATGGTCTGCATAGAGTGGATGAAGATGCATGGACTTCCAAAAGTCCAATCACAAACTTCAACAGTAACATGGTGCATTTCAGTAGTAATTCTAAAGAAATTAGCGGGATGCTTAACAAAAACTGGTTAATATTACACTGCGATGACTACCTAAAATTGATTTTTAGTCAACACCCCCTACTTGTACTTTTAAGAACTGCTTTAACATTAAAAGGATTTTAGAAAACCCAAAAAAGTCCACTATTTCAGGGTTTCCATGA
Organism: Protopterus annectens; assembly: GCF_019279795.1. Taxonomy (NCBI): domain Eukaryota; kingdom Metazoa; phylum Chordata; order Ceratodontiformes; family Protopteridae; genus Protopterus; species Protopterus annectens. Next base: position 589,909,191 of record NC_056739.1, read on the forward strand.
ACTATCAAATGTGGTTGTTGTCACCAATGTTGGTATATTGATGCCAGCATAGAAGTTTCTTTATTTAATTCAATTAACAACAGTGCTACATATGGCCAATTTGACTGTACATTAGTCCTGGTGGTGTATATGGCATGGTGTGGGTCATGCACCACTTTTTACATTCGCAAAACTAATGATGCACTAAACAAAAGAATATATCAGCACATTTACAGCATTGAGAAAAAAGACAACAAGAATGCACTAGCTAGACATGCACTAGCATGTTGTAACTTTGTCAATTTTAATTTCTGTGTGTTGGAACAGGTGGGGTGTGATGTTTTACCGAGTGACTGGAAAAAAAACACCTGTTACAATGTGAAATGATGTGGCAGTTGAAATTAAATGCCATTATGCCACCAGGACTCAATGATTCCATTTTGACTGTTAGTGGATTGAAAATAAGGGCAACAAGAGTGTAAAAAACTTTTTCCAGAGTTTGTCTTTCTTATTTTTGTTTTTATTGATCAACTTTTCTTTTTCCAGCACATTATTGGTCTTTCTAGTTCTAGTAATCCATTGGACAATATGTGTGGGTGTATTTGCATAATTATTCAAAAGGTATGGAGTTTGATTCTCAGTTTTCATTGGATGTTTTTGTAAGGTACCTGATTGGAAGTTATTCATGTTGTTTATTTTACTATTGGACAAAACTGAAGGTGTGTGCACCTATGTGTTTTCATTCACTGTTTGTATAGTACAAGCTATTTAATGGTTCTGAGGATGTCAGCAGATGATGAAAGTGCTTAACTGCAATTTTTAACTTTGAAAACAGAAAGAATGGAATATAAATGGATTCATATTTTAAGAGCAGATATACTCCTGGGTTGAATTTTACAATGAATGTTAAATGTATTTTAAAAGTCAAACCTTTGAGAAAGTTTACAATGTTTGAATGATGCTTTTAACTATTTTTTGTGTTTCTTATCATGTGTTTTTGATATATATTTACATTGTCATATTTGTTTTGGAGATGGAACACTTTCTGAAAAATAAAAATATGGGAGAATGGTGATTGGATGAGAATAAGCTGGCAAACTTTTTCAAGAGATACTAGCATTATCTGAGGGTCACTCTCTTTTATATAATTTCCTTGCATGGAATTCAGTAGAACTATTCTTGAATAGTGCAAAAAAATAAGCATGAAACCAAAGTAGCTTGTTTTACCATAGCTCTAATATATGCTCTGTTCCACTGACATTAATAAATCCCAGGGATTAAATAAATTGCCCTGATAAATTCAAACAGGTGAACCTAACAATAAATTAAACTCCTAAGTACAAATCCACCACTATGAAGCATGCATGTATCTTTCCTGGAAGACGTGAATTTAGTTCCAGCTGCAGGCAAGACAATAGCCCAACTGGAAGCATGTTTCCATAAAAGTTGAATCAGATCTCATTTTAATACTTGCTGATCATTTTATTCTGTGCTGCTAAGTAGCTCCTCATTGGACACCATTACAACTGCATATCTAACCCACTGTGATGTTTCTAACATTCAGCAAATTCCCAGTAGAATAGTTGGAGAGGGTGCAGGGGTCTTATTCCCTGCAAAAATGTTTTTGAGTGTTACTTTTTAATGTCAGCTGTGGTCTGCAGTCCAGTGATTCTCAGATTTTGTGATAACTTTTTCTTGTCTTGCATATAAAACTGTTGGAATTTTATTAGGGAGCCCAAATAGTCATAGTGTTCATATTTTGGAAAATATCCAACAATTGTGTTAAATGGGCTAAACTGTCAAGAGGGCTCATATGAGGGCTCTCAGCTAGCAAGCAAAAATTATGTTTACCATATGTATAAATGTATGTATGTATGTATGTATGCATGTAGATTGAACTATTACTGATACACTTTAAGTTTTCTAATCATTACACAAATTAGCATTTATAGCATTTACTGCGAACTATATAGTTTAAGACTTGGAATGTGAGGAATATCATTTCTATACAGATAAATTATGCAAAGCAGTTTGACTTTTATATCTCTTGATTAATAGAGTTCTAGATGTGCATTTTTGTTGTGCAGTGACTACATTTTCATAGGTTCATAGGTTCATAGGTTGATACTAGACTATCTGCCCTAGGGCATTTATAAGCCTAGCAAGAGTGTGTTTGGTTTCGCCACCCTTTTAGATTAGTTGACTGTGCCTCTGTATAGTAGGTCACAGAAGATAGCCCTTTTAAGGTTAGTTTACTGTGCCTCTGTCTAGTAGGGACACAGAAGAGATCCCTGGGGTAAACCTACGATCTACCATCCACTCGTCAAGATTTCTCTTGAAGAGGGTCATTGAGGGGCTCTGCCTAACATGGATTGGGATTTTGTTCCAAAGTGAGGGGAGCCTCTGGGATATGAATCTGTCCCTCCAGCATGTCCTATTTATTTCTGTGCTGAGGTTTAAGTCAATGGAGCATGTAGCTCTAAGGGATTTGGATTTCCTGAGGTGGAGCATGTCCATTAATTCTGGTTTGGACATGGCTTTATACGTCAGGCACAGATCGCCTCTGAGTAGGCGGTAAGCAACTGAGTAGAGCTGGAGTTTCTTTAGCCTAACTGCGTAGGTCATCTGTTTGAGTCCCTTGATCCTCTTGGTGAGGTACTTTTGGAGTCTTTCCAGTTGCTGCAGGTGTCGGGTAAGGTACATCCCAATTGGGGCATTGTATTCAATTATGGGCCTGATGAGTGATGAGTACAGGGGCACAATGACCTCTCTTGATCTAGATGTGAACCCTTTCATGATAAAGTGAGCTATATAGAAGGTCTTTCTAACCACTTTGGCAACGTGATTGTCAAAGGAGAGATTGCTATCTACTTGGGTCCCCAAATCCCTAATTACTTCTTCCGTACTTAATGGATTACCACCTATGTGGTAATTTGTGGGCACTTTGTTTTTCCCAGAGGGGATGACTATGCACTTTTTGGTATTTAGCTTTAGGCCATGGCTCTGGCACCAGTTATCCGTCTCTGTGAGACCCTTTTGGAGGATGCTTGTGTCAGTCGGCGAGTCGATTATGGCACCCAGTTTGCAGTCATCTGTGAACTTGGTCAGCCATAGTCCTCCTGTGTTAGCCTGCACCTCAGAGAAATATATACTGAACAAGAGAGGTCCCAGGACTGAGCCTTGTGGGATGCTACTTGTAACTGGTTTAGAGTCCTGACATGGCACCTGCAATTCTGACCATGTGGGTTCTATCCCTGAGCCAGTTTGCAACCCATCTTGTGACATAGGGGTTGATATTTAAGCTGGTGAGCTTATTTATGATGCCGAGTGGGGTATTGTGTCGAAGGCTTTTGCGAGGTCCAGGTAGGCTGTGTGGACTACCTTCCCTTCATCTATGGCCTTGGTGACTGTTTCAAAGAAGTCGACCAGGTTCAATAGGCAAGATCTGCCCTTAACAAAGCCGATTTGGGTAGGATCCAGTGTTTGGAGGTTCCCAATGTCTTTGTTTATGAGTTCCATGATGATATGCTTCATAGCTTTGCAGACCAGGCTAGTCAGGCTTATAGGGCGATAGTTTCAGGGGTCTGTTGTGGCACCACCTTTGTGGAGTGGGACCACTGTTGCTGTACGCCATTCCTTGGGTACATATCCTGTAGTAAGGCTGAGACTGAACAGTGACTTTATGTGAGGGCTCAGTTCTTCTTGGAGCTCGTGTAAGACGCAGCCCGGGACACCGTCTGGTCCCATTGATGATGTGTTTTTTGCTTTGGAGAGGGCAGCTCTCACCTGTGCATCTGTGGTGTCAGGGAGGCGACACTCTGTTGGGATAGACATTTGCTCTTTTGGGGGGGAAGGGGGGAGAAGTTTGTACTGAACCTGTCTGCCAGGATGTTGGCAATGTCTGTGGGTTTAGTGTATTTTTTGTCATTTTGCACTAACTCAGAGCATATCTGGGAGTTGCCACCCAGGTTCCTGACATAACTAAAGAAGGCCTTGTGATTATCTTTAGCGTCTTGTGCGATTTTTCTTTTGAAGCTGGCCTTAGATGATTTTATGAGGGATCATAGTTTCTTGCTAGTACTGATCAGAGATGCCTTCCTTTTTTTGGGATTTTGCTCTATCATGTAGTAGCTTCCTCCTTCTGTTGCATAGCTTATTTATGACTGGGGTCCACCAGACAGGTCTCCTGCCTTTGGAGGAGTGAGTCTTGGTTTTATTTGAGATAGCATGATCCATGCATTCCTGTAGGTGTCCATAGAATGCATTTGTAAAGGATTCTGCGGTTTGAGACATATTTTCCACTGACCTGGGGGCTTTGAAGGATTCCACCTCGGTTTTGAGAAGTGTGAAGTTTGCTTTTGAGAAGTTTTTCACCGTGGTTTCCTTGGCTGGGGGTGGGGACAGGATATGGATGTCCAGTGAGATTAATTTATGGTCAGATCTTACCAATGAGGGGTATACCTCTGGTATGGAACATAGAGTCCCCATGTTGGTGATGATCAGGTCCAATATGTTTTCCCCTCTTGTGGGAGTGGTGACCAGTTGTTCCATAGCATTTGAGTTTATAAATTCTAGGAACCGTTGGGCGAGGGTGTTGGGGCTTGAGTAGTGCTCCCAGTCTATGTTTGGGTAGTTGAAGTCACCCAATATGATGGTGTTTGGAGAGACCTTCATATTCTCCAGTGTTCTCAGGAAAGCCGAGTGGGGTTCCTGAGTTTGGTCTGTAGCAGGCTACAAATTGAAAGGCAGTTTTGCCCACTGTTAGTTGCACATGGATGATCTCCGATGCTTCGTGCAGTGCCACTAACCTGGAGGTGTGGGTAACTTTGATGAATATGGATACTCCCCCTCCTTTTGTGGTTCGGTCTGAGTTTTGGGGCCGAAAAGCATGGTATGAGATATAACCTGGTAGTGCTGGGGTGCTCTCGGGAGCCTTGAACCAGGTTTCTGTTACTGCACAGATATCGATATTTTCCATACTGAGGACAGCCTCGAGTGCGTGCATCTTGAGGTTTAGACTTCTGGCGTTGAGCAGCATTACCCTTAGTTTCTTTTTCCTTGTGTTGTCTATGGAGGTGGTTTTGTGAAATGTTTCTGAATGCAGCCACTGGAAGTTGGACAGCAGTCTTGTGGAAGCAGAGACAAGAGAGCTTTGTTTTGCTAATGTTTATGTTCTGGTTCTTATTCTCTTGCCATTTATTTCCATTTATATTGTTTCCTTTTCAGTATGTGAGTTTTGTCATAGAATTTGTTCTTTCAGGCATTATTTGTTTGGTTTCCTTTCTCATTTATGTAGATTTTGTTCATCTCTCTTTTTTTATCTTTATTTCTTCTGAATTTCTTCCCTTCTTTTTCATTATCAGTGAGAACATTAAATTCCTTGCCATTTATATTATTATTTTCCTCACTTGCTCATGTACTTCACTTCTTCTAATGTTACTATGTATGTCTCCCTTACACTTGCTTTTGATTTTTCTGTGACTCTTCTTTTTAATGTGGTAAAATGCATTTCAGCTGATGCTCCAAAATATTTAATCTCATTTTTAGAAACTCCTATGATTCATCTTTGTTCTGCCAGCTGTCTCCCCTATGATTAAGTAAGCCAGGAAGTATTTGTTTCTTCTACTTTATCCATAATATTGCTCAAAAGTATGCAATTTTTTAAACCTTTGTGACAGTATTTCCTATCCTGAATATTGCTTATGTCTGTTTTACAATATTCATAATTATTTTCAAATATTCTCTTAGTCTCCTTTGCCTTTCACATTTTTGCATGTTTCTTTCCATAAGGATTGGTTCCATATATTTGAAATTAATGTACTTCATTGGATCTCCTTCATTTTCCATTATTTGTAATACCTTTCTTCCATTTAGTTCTATTTTGGGCCTCAGTAGACAGAACAGATTTTTTTTCTGTTTCCTTTCCAAATCTGTTTCTTGTTTTTAATTACTTTTCATTATATTTACTTGGCATAAGCCTATCAAATCTGCCTCTTTAAGTATCTTAACATATTTACTTCTTCTTCATACCGACCCAGCTACCCTTTTCCACATGTCCTATGAGTTCTTAATGCCTCTGTAGAATTCTTTTCCATCACCTATTCTCAAAGTCTATGGGCCCATAACTCAGTCTGTGAAAAATATATTTCTAGAGATCCATGAAGAAGTTAGTTGCTACAGTCTGATGCCTGTGCTTCCTGCTTTCTTTTCAGGCCATCTTCTTCAGAATGACCCTTTCACATCTCCCAGACATGACCTTATGCATGAATATCATATACTTCTTTTCTCATCTCAGGTGAGAAGACTTCTAGTTTCGTTAGCTTCTGGTCTTATCCCTTCCCAGAGATCATTCTAACAACCTTTTTTTAATTGCTCCAGGAAGATTAATATCCTTTTCTTTATAAGGCATCCAAAACGTCATGCAGTACTCAAGATGTGGTCTAACCAAGATCCTATAGATTGGAAGCATTACCTCATCTCTTCCAGAGTAGCCCCCCCCCCCCCACCAAGATACACACACCAGCATTCCATTTGCTGCTGCCACTGCATTCTCATTATGCTCCAAGTGATCCAACCTGGGTATGATCAACATCCCCAGATCACTTTTCTGCTCTATTGCCGTCAGTTGCTCTCCTGTCAGCTGACATTTCCTACCAGGGTTGTTGTGCTATAAATGCAGTACTTTATAATTGTTTGCATTAAATCTCTGTAACTAGTTGTTTTGCACACTTTTTCATAGTGGTGGATTAAATATACCTTGGACTCAGGACTACTTTCAAACCGCAGCCCCCCCCCCCCCCCACACACACACACACACACACACACATTTTACAACCATGCATGAATGCATATATGTCTTGGTTAATACAACATTTTTAGAGTATATTTTAAATTTGTAGTTTTGAAATTTTTTTCCACTATGCAGTGAAACAAAATTTCTTAAGCAGTAATGATAAAATTACCCATCTCAGAATATAACTGTTTAAAGGTAATGAAGATGACAGCCAGCTAGTTTTAGACTATTTTAATAACACCACCTATTTTCTCCAATTTACATCTACATTTAATTGTGACACTATCGCTTACCTGGACATTTGTTTAAACAAAAATTATGCTTTGCATACCTTTACAGCTAAGATATTCAGGAAGAATACGTATTCCAATACTTTCCTTCATTACACCAGCAGTCACCCCTTCCATCAAAAGAGATCTGTCATCAAGGGGCAACTAGTGAGAGCTTCTAGGATGGTCAGTTTGGATGAGGAGTTCTTTGATGAGTGTCGAGTCATTAAGAACATGTTCCTCCACAGAGGGTACCCTGAATCCCTCTTAGACACGCTCATCCATGAGGTGACAGACAAAAGACACAATAAAGTGTATGTACCACTTTTAAGTGTCAAATCCATGGCATTTCCTACAGGCCCAAGTATTAATTTAGGGGGGAATGACAGCTTAAATGTCAATATGGATGCGACTGAAAGTATAGGACAGTTGGACACTAATACGTCTGCGAATTTCATAACTACATTTAGTACATATAGCAAACACTGTTTATTTATTTTAAGAAAAAACTGGGACTTATTCAAGATGTACCCAGACATCCACCAGAAAATAGGCAAAGGCCCTAGAGTGATCTATAGGAAAGGAAAAAACCTTAAATCACTACTAGAAAAGCAGGACAAGGTAGTGGTAAGGAATCCGGGCATGCACAAACTCCTGAATTGTAATTACTGTAAATTTGTGGATGAAACTAATAGTTTTCATGTAAATGGAACAACGTATAAATTGAAGGGTAAATATAATTGTAACTCAATGTTTGTCACATACCTAGCAAGATGTACATCTTGCTTAGGGTTCTACATAGGTAAAACTGAGAGAAGACTGCAGGACAGGATGTATGAACATCTATATGCCATAAAAAAGTGTAAACCTGAAAATGCACTTGCTAAACATATATCCTGCTATATGAATCACAGCTTCAAGTTTATGGTTATAGATCAAGTTAAAGTCGACCCTAGGGGAGGCCCAAGACACCGTAAACTTGATGAACTTGAGTTAACTTGGCAAGTGAGACTGAATGCTTACAGTTTCCCTGGGCTGAACGACTTCTGTTCGATTAGTAGTGTGTTAAAACTTAACAGCTTAAAGAGGTGAACAAACATGAGCAAATTGAAGTAACATCAGTTATAAATTAAATTTAATTTCTACATTTATCCACAACTTTTTGTACTTTTATCATCCTACTAAGTAGGTATTAATTAATTTTCCTCTGAGTGGTTCATTTCTGATGTTTCACTACAATTATATCCTTTCTCTGCCCCTTATTCCCCTACCTCCTGGGCTACTGCCCCACCATAGTTCTAACTATTACAAGCTAACTCTTCTCTATTTATATCTTCCAGCCTACTCTCTTCTCCCTCTTTGACTAAGTGAATGTCAATTTGCTTTTCGTGCTAATTTGCTTTGCTTGTCAAATATTGTATGAACTTGTGCTGATTGTACCTTATAACTCATGGCTTAATTGCTGTTTAAAACCTATACCAAGACTTTGTAACTTTGATCACTCAAATTGCTTGTACTCTCTTTACAATCATTTTGTGCTTCAAAATGTATTTTTTAAGCTTGTTTTTTATTCTAACTATTGTATGTAGTAATCTTATCATACTTGGAGCTTTTCTCCCCGGGCCTCTACTGAAAAAGGATATGTATCCAGCTAGACTAGCCCGGTCAACGAATATAAAATAAAATAAATAAATAAATTTTACATTTCATATTTTTGTTTAACAATTTTATGTTTTAATAATTTTAAAATGAAAAACTTTAAATCTTTGTTATTTACTAATTATATTTTTGGGAATTGCATTTATTGTATTGTCAGGACATGTATATGTCCTGTTCCTTTAAATTCTATGTGCTCATTAGTGTCAGTTAAGTGGTTTTATATATATATATTGTCCTTACATTTATTGAGTGTATTTCTGATGAAGTCAGCTGTTGAAGCTGACGAAAAGCGCTTCAAATAAACTCCTTGCTTCTGTCTGCATTTGCCTTCGCCCGTATTTTTTGTTTTATCAGTTGTTTTAGCCTGTTTGTGGTTCCATCTCAGAATATGCCAGCCATAAAAGGCCACTCAAACTGCTGTCCTTTATAATGAATCTACATCTTTACTCATCAACTGCAGCCATTTTATTGAGAGTATGCACATCACATTTCTGATCATGATAAAAATGGCCACAGTAAAGTATCCCAGTTTGCTTTACACAAATACATGCTAGTCATACAAAGACAGACTAATGACTGTTTAACTTTATTAATTCAGCAGGGTCAATCATTTTTTTTATCCACAAACATCTCCCAAACCCAACAATTATAGCCACATTGTTAATTGCATCCTTCTCAGATGTAGGTGTCAAAATATTAATAACAGTAATAATGACCAATGTAAAATATTTCAGATTTATTTCACACAAACACACAATAGCCACAGTGTGTGAGGCTGTAGTAGTTTGGTTCCAAAATGGCAGGTTCTAGTTGTTGCAGCATGGATATATCCAATGCCCAGGCAGAAACAAGTGAAAGGCAACCAGCTGTAGAAGACATCGACTTCAAAGGATTATTACTTTGATTCATATGCCCACTTTGGAATTCATGAGGAAATGTTAAGGGATGAAGTTTGTATTTTCACATACAGAAATTGAATGTTCCATAACAGACACTTATTCAAGGATAAGGTTGTGCTAGATGTGTGGAGTGGCACAGGAATCCTGAGCATGTTTGAAGCTAAAGCTGGAGTGAAAAAAGTCATTGGCAGTCATGCAGCAGAAGCGTGCTGGGCCCATAACTTTATCTTTAAGTTACTTTAGTCTTTAACTAAGATTAAAGACTGGTTAAAAATGATGGAAAGAGCATAAATTACTTTCAGTCACAGATAGCCTCCCCATCCCTACCAACAGCGATTGCCACTTTGTTGCCTGTGCACATCCCTTATTGTTATAAAGAAATAAATTATGTGTACTTTATTAGTAGATTTGCATGAACTGCATCAGATTTTATAAAGATCACCAGCATCACACCATAAGACCCAGCCATGTGTAGGATAGTATAAACAGAAGAGTATTTATAATGACAGCATTAGAAATATTAACCACCTGATAACGTGCTAAATTGATATGCAGTGTCTCTGCAGAAGCAGAAGTAATCTGAATAATTCCACATTAAAGACAAGTATTATTAACGCAGATGTTGCTATTTACAAGTAGTTTTGCATTTTAATGCTTCATCTATAAATGCAGTATCTGCTTCCTTTGAAGAATAAATAGCCTATGTTGCATTAAAAGTTGGTGTGCTGGTGATATTCCCTGAACTTAATGAGTAGCAAAAATCGACCTCAGGTTCATAGTTAGCTACTACGTATGCAGTCAAGGAACCCATTGAGGAGCCTAGCCCAAATTTCCAGTTGCCCCAAAGCACTGTCTAGTTAAGTGACTTGCTCAAGGTGGCACAGTAGGCAAATGGAGACTGAATTACATAAAGCCTGTACCACAGAAACTACACTTCACAGCCTTAACCCTCAGCACCAACTGCCAGACTGAAGTAAAAAGGGAGGAAAAGGATATGAACCCCATATCCTTGACATAGGAAACAGCACTATTAACCCAGTACATCAATTTTTAAGTTACAAGTGGAAGAGAGGGATATGTGTGAATTGAGTATTTATACAGATACACACAGATGTGACCATCAATTACAGTTTGCTCAAAGTCATATAGTAAGCAGTGAAGTAAGGGTTCAAACTCTACACTTGTGACTATAGGAAGCCCTGTGTTCATATAACACAGCCTTAAGTGCAGACAGAGCTCTCAGTTAAGGCATTACCAGAACAGTAAATGTTACATGGGCATGCATTTTCTGAACAATAAAAAATATAAATCTGTAATGACTGGCATTATGACTGACTGTGATTTAGCAGAAAAATGAGGGAAATGGAATAAATATGAGACAAAATAAGAGATGTTCTGCAAAGTTAGAGACAGACTACACTAATTCATTTAACATGTTAACAGAACAACAGGTTTTGCATCAACACTCATTTTTAAATCACAAAAAAAATCTGAAATTCTAAGAACTAGCATTACTGACTAAATGTAAACATCAGTGACTTTCAACCTTCAGAGATGTAAAAGAAAATGAAGAAATGCATGAATGTCTGGCAGGTAGTACAAAGGAATAGGGCTCTAAGCTCTTAATGGGATGTTTCCCGTAGTCAAGGAGGCAAAGTTTGATTCTTTTTGCCTCCATTTGCCTGCTGTGTGACTCTGAGCAAATAACTTAAACAGACAGTGCTCCTAATGCAAATAAATCTTCTAGGGACGGCTTGCACCTGTCACCCCTGGGCTTTCGGATATTGGCAAAGGCTCTTGCTACCCCCATAGTGCCTTTTTTACGCAAGGCTCAAAAGACAAACCCACCTCCATAGGTATCACAAGGGATAAGAAACTAAGAGTAATGCTACTCAACGCTAGAAGTCTAAACCTCAAGATGCATGCACTCGAAACTCTCCTTAGCATGGAGAACATCGATATCTGTGCAGTAACAGAAACCTGGTTCAGGGGTCCCGAGAGCACACCAGCACTACCAGGTTATACCTCATACCATGTTTTTCAGCCCCAAAACTTGGACCGAACCACAAAAGGAGGGGGAGTATCGATATTCATCAAAGATACCCACACCTCCAGGTTGGTGGCAAAGCACGAAGCATCAGAGACTATCCATGTGCAACTAACAGTGGGTAAAACTGCCTTCCAGTTTATAGCCTGCTACAGACCACCCTCCCAAACCCAGGAACCCCACTCGGCCTTCCTGAGAACACTGGAAAATATGAAGGTCTCTCCGAACACCATTATATTGGGCGACTTCAACTACCCAAACATAGATTGGGAGCATTACTCTAGCTTCAACACCCTTGCCCAAAGGTTCTTAGAATTCATAAACTCAAATGCTATGGAACAACTTGTTACCACTCCCACAAGAGGGGAAAACATACTGGACCTGATCATCACCAACATGGGGACTCTATGCTCCAGACCAGAAGTGTATCCCTCACTGGTAAGATCAGACCATAAACTGATCTCACTGGATATTCACATCCCGACCCCACCCCCTGCCCAGAAAACCACAGTGAAAAACTTCTCTAAAGCAAATTTCACACTCCTCAAATCCGAGGTGGAATCCTTCAAAGCCCCCGGGCCTGTGGAAAATACGGCCCAGACCGCAGAATCCTTTATAAATGCATTCTATGAATACCTTCAGGACTGCATGGATCATGCAATCCCAAATAAAACCAAGACCCAATCCACCAAAGGCAGACGACCTGTCTGGTGGACCCCAGCCATAAACAAACTATACAATAGAAGGAGGAAGCTACTACATGATAGAGCAAAATCCCAAAAAGGGAAGGCATCTCTGATCAGTATTAGCAAAAAACTAAGGGCACTCATAAAATCGTCAAAGGCCAGCTTCGAGAGAAAAATTGCACAGGACACTAAGGATAATCACAAGGCTTTCTTTAGTTATGTTAGGAACCTGGGTGGGAATTCCCAGATATGCTCAGAATTAGTCCAAAATGACAAAAATACACTGAACCCACAGACATTGCCAACATGCTTGCTGACAGGTTCAGCAAACTTCTCCCCTCCCCACCAAAGGGCAAATATCTATCCCAGCAGAGTGCTGCCCCTGACATCTCAGATGCTCAGGTGGGAGCCGCCCTCTCCAAAGCAAAAAACACAGCATCAATGGGACTAGATGGTGTCCCAGGCTGCGTCCTACATGAACTCCAAGAAGAGCTAAACCCAAACATAAAACTACTGTTCAATCTCAGCCTTACTACAGGATATGTACCCAAAGAGTGGCGTACAGCAACAGTGGTCCCTCTCCACAAAGGTGGTGCCTCAACGGACCCTGGAAACTATCGCCCCATAAGCCTGACTAGCTTGGTCTGCAAAGCTATGGAAAGGATCATCATGGACCTCATAAATAAAGATATTGGGGACCTACAGACACTGGATCCTACCCAGTTTGGCTTTGTTAAGGGCAGATCCTGCCTCTTAAACCTGGTTGACTTCTTTGAAACAGTCACCAAGGCCATTGACGAAGGGAAGGTGGTCCACACAGCCTATCTGGACCTCGCAAAAGCCTTCGATACAATACCCCACTCGGGCATTATAGATAAGCTCACCAGCTTAAATATAAACCCTATGTCACTAGATGGGTTGCAAACTGGCTCAAGGACAGAACCCACATGGTTAGAATTGCTGGAGCCATGTCAGACTCCAAACCAGTTACAAGTGGTGTCCCACAAGGCTCAGTCCTGGGACCTCTCTTGTTTGGTATATATTTCTCGGAGGTACAGGCCAACACAGAAGGACTGTGGCTGACCAAGTTCGCAGATGACTGCAAACTGGGCACCATAATCGACTCTCCAGCCGACACAAGCATCCTCCAAAAGGGCCTCATAGAAACAGACAACTGGTGCCAGAGCCATGGCCTCAAGCTAAACACCAAAAAGTGTATAGTCATCCCCTTTGGCAAAAACAAAGTGCCCACAAATTACCACATAGATGGTAATCCATTAAGTACAGAAGAAGTAATTAGGGACCTGGGCACCCAAGTTGATAGCAATCTCTCATTTGACAACCACGTGGCCAAAGTGGTTAGAAAAACATTTTATATAGCCCACCTAATCATGAAGGGATTCACATCTAGATTAGGGGAGGTCATCGTGCCTCTTTACTCATCCCTCATCAGGCCCATAATTGAGTACAATGCCCCTTTTGGGATGTACCTTACCAAACACCTGCAGCAACTGGAAAGACCCCAAAAGTACCTCACCAAGAGGATCAAAGGGCTCAAACAGATGCCATATGCTGCCGGTTAAAGAAACTCCAGCTCTACTCAGTGGCATACCACCTGCTCAGAGGTGACCTGTGCCTGACGTATAAGGCCATGTCCAACCCGGAATTAAGGGACATGCTGCACCTCAAAAAATCCAAATCCCATCGAGCTACGCTCGAGACTTGAACCTCAGCACTGAAATAAATAGGACATGCTGGAGGGACATATTCATAACCCAGAGGCTCCCTTCACTCTGGAATAAAATCCCAGTCCAGGTTAGGCAGAGTCCCTCATTGACTCTTTTCAAGAGGAATCTTGATGAGTGGATGGGAGATCGTAGGTTTACCCCGGGTATCACTTCTGTGTCACTGTTAGACAGAGGCACAGTATACTAACCTCGAAAAAGGGCATAGCAAAATTAATTTAAAATGGGTGGCAAAAGCCAAACATACTCTGGCTAGGCTTATAAATGCCCTAGGGCAGATAGCCTAGTATGAACCTATGAACCTATGAAAGTACAGATGCATAAGTCCTACTTATCTGTTTGTCTGTGTCTTTCGGCTTTTCCCGGTTAGGGGTCGCCACAGCGGAACTCCAGTCCGCTAATGATTGGTAGTTGATTTTTACATGCCGAGTTACCAGCCCTGACGCACAACCTTCAACAAAGGCACACCCATTCATGCATGTCTCCACACAGAAGACACTCTAGCTGAGAATTGAACCAGACAGCGTCTTACTGTGAGGCGACAACGCTACCGCAGCACCACCACTGCGGGTATATAAGTCCTACTTACCTGTAACAGTAGATTATCAAATTCATCAATGCCTCAGTGACATTTTCAGTACCTGCAAAGATAAGCCAGTAATAGTCAGCTTTCAAAAGCTTAGACTCCTCCCTCCCTTCTTGTAACAGCTGACTGACTGAGCACAACCTGACATGAAAGCCTTCAGCTATCACATGAAGTGAGTTTTCAGACTTTTTGCTTCCACAAAGAATGAGTGGAAAGTACCTGAAGCCAGAATCATCTAGCTACAGTAAATTTGCAGCCAATCACAAACAGTCTTCCAAGTAATGAAATATAAATTGACCTGAGAAGCAGGTTCATAAGGAGATATGGTCAGTTTTTTCAAGAACAAAGTTGAGATTCCAGGGGGAAAGATTTGCTTTTGAGGGGGGTCTCATGCGCAATACTCCTTTCATAAACTGTTTGACCACAAAAAGAGAAGAAAGAGGGAAATCCATGGACAGACAAGATGAAATGGTAGCAAGATGCACTTTGATAGAAACACATGATAAAGTATCACTAAGTAGTTCACAGAAATATTTCAAAACCAGAGGGGTTAAAACCCTGTTGCTGGCTAGAAACCACATAAGAATCCTCTCCCATGTGTAAAAGTAAGATTTTCTAGTTACAGGTTTTCTTGCCTTTTTAAATATATTCTGCAGATCCTCATGGAACAAGTGCTTAAAAGGTATGAAAATTGAACATCTAGGCTGTAAGTTGCAATTGCTCTAACTTAGAGTGTACCATTCACTCCTGATACTGTGTACACAAATCCAGTCTGTAAGGAAACTTGTAGCAATTGCCCTTGGCCAATTCCATTTAAAGGGTTACTTTGCCTTAGTCAAAAGAGGGTTGAGACAATGATCTTTGATAATTCTCTCTGAATCTTTAGAAGTACCTTGGGAATCATTGGAAAGGGTGGAAATGCAAACAGGAACAATCCAACCATATGGATGATAGAGCATCTGTCTTCCAAGTATGGCTGCAAAGATGTCTTGAGCAGAATTTTTTCAGTTGTCTGTTTTGAAAGGAGGTAAATAGATCTTCTTGAGGTGTTTGTCACATCTAGATCATGTCCTCTAAGACCTCTATATGGAGCTTTCAATAGTGAGTGTCTATCCATAATCTGCTTAGTCTGTCTACCACTGTGTTTTGCTCTGATGAACTGTACAAGGCCTGAACAGACAAAGAGTACTACTGAGCCAGCTCCCCTGCCATTATTGTCAAATGGCAAAGAGGGTATGACCTCATACCCGCTTACTTGTTCAGGTACCATATCATGGTAGCATTGGCTGTAAACACTAGAAAAGGACCTGGAATCCGTAAGTGGTGATGGACTTTTATAGTATGAATTACTGCCAACATCTCTTTTACTTTTGTGTGTTTTGGCATGTCCTGAAGACCCCACAAGCCTTGCACTTGAACTTATATGGGCACTGCTCCCCACACAATATCTGAAGATTCCATCTGGACAGATTAGACTGAGATCTGAAGAGCAAAAGGAAGTCCTGGATTCAGCTATAGTTGATCCCTTCATCACTGCAGTTCCTGTTTTACATATGAAAGTACCAGTACCTGGAAATCCAAGAGACAAACATGCTGGGTTTAATAATTCTTCAAGCACCAGTGAATTTTTCTCATGTGTAGTCTAGCTAGTGGTATCATGAGGATCTTTGATGCCATGAGGCCTAGAATTTTGTGGAACTTTTTTGCTGAGGTCACATCTAGAAGACATAATTTCAAGAAAATGCCCTTATAAATCAAACCTTTGTCTTCTGGCAGGAAGGCCATACTATTTACTCTGTCTATTCAACACCACATGAACACAGTTTATTGAGAGGGTGTGAGGAAGGACTTTTAAAGGTTCATTTTGGAGGCCAGGTGAGAATGAAGGGATGCAACCTGGTCTAAAGACTTCAAGCACCTGGATATAGAGTCTGCACAAACCAGCAAGTCATCTAAATAAGAATAATGCAGATGCCTAGGGTTCTGCAATAGGTAACCAATGGGGCCAGACACTTTGTAAAGACTTGAGTTGCAGTAGATAGCCCAAAGGGTAATGCAGAAAACTGATAATGTAAACCAGATGCAGCAAATCTCAAACAATGTGTGAACTTGGGACTAATTGGAATATGGTGTTAACTGTCCTTGAAATCCAGAGTCAACATGAAACAGTGGTCTGGGAGCAATGCTAGGACCAACTGTAAGGAGATCATTTTGAATTTCATACCTTTTACGAAGGTGTTTAGAAAGGACCAATCTGGCACTTGTATCCCAGAGTGCTCCTTTTTTGTTACCAAAAAGATTCTAGTTTAAAATCTTTTGCCTTTGTGTATCACAGGCACTGGTTCTATGACCCCTGCTTCTACCATGTGATGTTGCACCAGAGGAAACAGCTCTGTCTGGTTTGATGGATGTGGGGGATTTCCCCTGAAAGGAGGAGGATTTTCTATCCACTGCCAAGTGTATCCTCTCTAAATTATTCCTAGAACCAATTTGTCTAAGACTCTTTGCAGCTAGGCTGCAGGGTTGAGAGAGAGGAGGAAGAAAAAAGAGAAGGAAGGGTGGAGGGGTGCTCTATGACTTTGCATAGACATTCCCTTGTAAGGTGTTGATCCTTTTTTCAAAAGGAACCCTTCCTGTTTGAAGGGTTCCTACATTACACTAGTTCTCACCCTTTCCACCAGAAAAAGTCAGTGGTAAAGGGTCAGTTAGTACAGGCTGCAAGGATGACCACTGAGAACTTCCATTTCGAAGAAGAATGTAAAACCCTCAGACAGATGTTTTTACATAGAGGTTATCCAGACTCCCTACTGAACCAGCTTGTTATAGAGGTGCAGATTAAACGTAAACAAGGTTTATATAGACCTATTCTAAACAGAAAAGGTATTATAGCCCTAGACCAAGAAGACCATTTAGACTACCAACTTATTACTGGAAGGGTGGGAGTACAGAACCCACAGTAACATTGTCTCATATTCTTTGAGTTTTATTACAACATACAACATTGATGCAGTAGAAATGATAAGGATTATAATAAAAAATTGGGAAATACTCTCTACGGATAGGGACATAAAGAATAAAATAGGCGAGTACCCAATGGTTATGTTTAAAAAAGGAACAAATTTGAAGAACATTATGTAATTTACTAAACAAACCCCTAGTAGGAATCCTGGGATGTATAGGTGTGACTCATGTAATCAATGTAAACACGTAGAGACAGGATGTAAATTTAAAAGTAGGGGTAGGCATTACACCACAATGTATAAATTCAACTATAACTCTAAATATGTGGTCTACTTAGCAGTATGTCAATGCTGTCTAGTATTTTACATTGGTAAAACTGACCGTAAACTCAAAGAGCGTGTGTACGAACATATATACAACATAAGTAGAAACAAGACTGACAACGCATTGGCTAGACACTGTGAAGCGTTTCCAAATCATAAATTTAAATTTAGAATTTTAGACCAGGTGAAGACTGACATCAGAGGGGTCCTACTGCCCTACTACTTGAAAGGTCAGAATTACTATGGCAGATTAGATTAAACTCCTATCAGTACCCAGGTTTAAACGAAACCTGTTCCATTGCTTGTATCTGAAACTTAAAAGTCTGCTAAGGTAAATGTCTACCATTTCAAAAAAACCCGGTGAAAAGGCTGAGTACTTTACATAACTGTATTCAAGAATTCCATATACCTAATTGGGACACTATATTTGTGATAAGTTGTATAATCAGTTTGGTACATTTGGGGTATTCAAGAGATGTTAGCATGTTGTATACACTTTGTATGTGATTATGGTTTGTACTTTTTTAATTATAAAATTGTTTAATGCCAAATTAACAAGTACTGATTGAATTAGTCACATGATCAGTATTTAAACAACAGCTGATTAGAAGTAAAGTATCTGAAGAAGTTTAGTTAACTAAATGAAAAGCGCTTCATGTTCACGACTTGTTTGTTTTAATAAAATAGAAAGTGAGTAGCTAGGGTATGGCTCCTTTTGTTTTATTTTGGTTTGATCATGTTTTAGTATATTTTTCGAGGTGCCTAAAGTAATTAAGACTCTATAATCCAGGCAATCAGTTGATGATGACTGATGTCAGGGTGTATCAAACACCCCTGTTCTTGTGTGAGTAGATCCAGTCTCTGAGGAAATTTGGGTAATTTCCCCTGGTCATTTCAAAAAGAAGGGAGAACCATGGTTGACTGGGCTAGACAGAAGTCACAGCAATAATCTTGGAGGGTTCCTTCTGAATCTTTAGAAGTAACCTGGCTATTAGTGGAAAGGGTGGAAAAGCATACAGGAACATTCATGTCCAAGGAAAAGAAAAGAAAAGGCAACTGTATTCCAGGCCATCTTAAATGGAGTCCTGTAACAAAATATTGCCAGTTTATTGTTCACACAGGAGGCATCAAGATCTGCTTGAGGATCTCTCCACAGATGGATCAAATCTTGGAAGACCCCCCCAATCTAGTTTCCAATTGTGAGGGTCTGCCCTTTTCCTGCCATTTTGCTTTGATATAATGTAGGATGCCAGCACAGTAAGATTCTGCTATTATCCCAAGCTAAAATGACTTTCTGCCAAGGGGGTACAGCTTGGTTCCCCCCTTCTTGTTGATGTACCACATGACTGTGGTACGGCCTGTAACTGCTTGAAGAGGCCTCAGGGACCAATAATGGTTCACAGAGTTGACTACCTTGATCAGGGCAAGTATCTCCTTGATACTGATGTGCTTGCATTTGTCCTTGGAGTCCCACACCCCATGTACTTAAATCACTCCTGAAACTGCTCCCCAAGTAAACTCTGAAGTGTATGTGGTGACTGATTGCTTTGGAGCAGGGAAGAAGGGAAAGGGGAGACCCGGATTTAAGGATATCTGTCATCTCCACCAAAAGATTTCTGTTCTAACAAACCCCAGCATTGGGATTAGAAAAGATAAAGGGTGTTGATGCTGGGACTAAAGAGATTTCAGATACCACTGTATCTTTCTCACAGAGTCCTGCCAGAGGTATCATGAGACTCATAGATGCCATGAGACCTAAAATCCTGAAGTATTTCCTCACAGTGACTGAAGTCTGAGTGGAAAACCTTAGAAATGGATCTAAATAAAGATCTATTTTTTACCTGTGGAATAAAAACTCTTTGAACTGAGGTGTCTAGCTGACATTATGGGAACACAATCTTGTGTGAAGGAGTCAAGAAAGACTTCTGAATGCTTTCTTGGAATTCCCGTTTGTGTAAGAAATCTCTCATCCAAGAGAGAGATTCACACACTTTGAAAAAGACTCTGCAGAGATAAGTAAGTCATCTAAATATGGAAATATGTGGCTAGCCTGTAGCCTGCAATGAGCTATAACTAGAGACACTTTGTGAACATTGTAGGTGCAGAGGATAGTCCATAGGGTAAGGCAGAAAACTGATAATGTGATCAAGACACACAAACTCTTAAGAAAAGTCTGAATTCTGGATTAATAGGGATGTGATGATAAGCATCATTTAAGTCTAGTGTTATCAGGAAACCTGAAACAATAAGTAGCAGGTTGTGAGGTGACATCATTCTGAATTTGGACACTTTCACAAAAAAAGTTTAAGAAAGAAAGATCCAGGACTGGTCTCCAAGCATTTTTTTTCCTTAGCTGAAGGAACATCCTTGAATAAAAACCCTTCCCCACTTGGGAAGGAGAAACTGGTTCTATCACTACTTAGGACAACATGTGATGAAGAACTGGTGGAAACAAGAGAGCCTGATCTGGATGATAAGGAATGACCCCCCCCCCCCCCCCCCCAGAAAGGAGGAATTTCCTTTCACTGCCATCTATAACACCAGTGAATGATTTTCAGAACTCATTTGTCTAAACCAAGCTATTGTCAAGGAGAAAAATGGTGATTCAGACTTTTTGGAAGAAAAAGGGGGCCAGGGTGGAATGGGGTCACAAGGTCTCGTGTGCAGTCATTTGGACTTATTGGACTGTCCTTGGTTTTAGGAGGTTCGTAAAATCTTTTTGGAACCCTCTTGCCATTTCTTCTAAAATGTGTTGTTTACCCGACTTTTGTTGAGACCATTTATTCTGTTTTGTGCCAGAATTGGATGAGGAAATAGAAAATCCCATGGGCAATTTACAAAAGGTCTGAAAAATTTTAGAGAAGTTCTGATTATATAACCAAGCATACCATCTTAATGCAACAGAAAAAGCAGCATGTTTTGCAAATTGAGTCAAATTAGAAACAGTTTCATTACATAAGACTTTTTCTCAGTAGGTAAGTAATCAGAAAAATTGGGTCTATATTAGATCAGCGAAAGCTTAAACAAGCAGACGCTGATTGATCGACTTTAATTTAGCGAAAGTTAGAAATATCGAAGCAACAGAAACTCAAATTTTTTTCCTAGGGAAAGAATTCAGTTGTCCGTTTCTGTTGCTTCGGTATTTTCAGTGCTGTGGTGGAAAGTTACGGGTCGGATTCAGGTAAGTGTGCGATTGTGTAGATGTGAGTGTTAGGGTGGGTTAGGTGAGTTAGGGTTAGGGCTCGGGTTAGGTATGTGTGTGATTGTGTGGACATAAGGATTAGGGCAGATTTAAGTGAGTTAGGGTTAGGGAGTGGGTGAGATGAGTGTGCAATAGTGATGTACCTTAGGGTTAGGGTTTGGGTTAAGGTAAGTGGGTAGTTAGTGGAGTGTGCATAGTTTAGTGTAGGGATAGGTGTCAGATTTTAGGTGTATGTGTGTGAATTTCTGTTTGTTTGGTGTGCTTGTGTTGTGTGTATGTGTTTTGGATCAGCGATTTTTTTCCCTAGGAAAACAATCGCTGATCTGACAGTTCAAGATTGTAAGCTTTTGCTTACATAAGGATGATTAATCAACGTTCACTTTTTTAAGCATTCGCTGATCTAATATAGACCCGAAAAATCATCCAAACTGTAAGCACACTGTAAAAAAAGTTTCCACAAATAACATTAATAATTTAACAATCTAAAGGCTAGATTACTAGCGAGAGACATCATTGTGCTCTGAAGATCTGTTTCCCTCTTTATCAGGATGTGCTGAAATAGATGAAGCTAAGGAATTTGCAGCGAACTGGGAGGACTGCAGCTGGGTCAGCAGTCAAATAAGAGACCTGCCTTTTCCAAGGAGACCCTATATTTTCTCTGAGCATTTTTAGGGACTGCTAGAATAGATACTAGTGTCCTGCAGGCAACTTTATAAACATCTTTCAAGGCCAGTAAGAGAGGGGAGATAGCCACAGAATTGGACATCTTGCCCTCTGTATGGTCGTATTCCATGCATAACTCTGGGGTACATCCTAACTGCTCCCAAGCAGAAACATCACAAGCTAGCAATCATCTGAGGAAAATTGTTTGTTTGGACTTTAGCTCAAGTTCACCTTCCAAAGAATTAGAATGACTGGACTCAGCATCAACTAGGAAATCACCACTGCCCTCATCAAAGTCCTCATCATGCTCTGAAACAACATAAATGTTTCTAGCTAAACTAGCACTATAGACATGTATGGAAGGGTCTATGTCAGATAATCAAGTTTCCAGAAACTCGAAATTCATATGGTCAAGGCATCAAAAAAACAAACAAAAAAAAAAAACAAAAAAATCCTACTCCTGCAAATTATACATACCAACTCTGAGATTGCACTACAGTGAGGAAAAGGGTAAATTTCCTGATCCACACTGTACCGTGATCTCCATTCAAAAGCTTCAGGTTTTCAAAAACTTGATCATATGGTCTCGACCATATTAATTTCATGTTTCTGAAAACTCAGTTAACTGATGAGAACACAACCACCAGAATTAGCTGTCTGCAGAACAGTCTTACCCAGGGAAACCACATCAGCCTTATAATAACAGCTATAATCTGATCATTAGCTGTATGATTAAGCTTCTGTTTCTTTTTCTTGTCAACTTCAATACTAGATAAAATATGTAGAGACAGAGTACTACCTCTGGCAAGGGGTTTCTAATAATAAGTATGTCTTCATACAACTAAACTCTGCCAAACTGTACTATTATCACAAAAAAACTGCTTGAAACACCAAAGCAACCAATGTGCCAAACCAGTGTTAAACATTAACTCCACACACATTAACCATATCAAACAACCATTAAGAACAGAATCATACATATAGTAAATAATGTATATATGCTGAAAAAAATCCAAGTACTGCAATAGTTTCCTGATAAAAGATGAAAATAAGACAGAGTAACAACAGATTTCTGACTGCAGGAGACAGTCCCTAGGGTCCAACAGCACACAAACACACTGCACTTAAGAGAAACACTGCAAGTTTTCTCAGAAACACTAAAAACAAGCATTTGTTAAAGGAAGAAGCCAAATAAATGGTGCTACAAGCAGGAATTCCCACAGGAATAAAATAAAATATTAAAATAAATATTTTTAAATAAACACGTCAATAGAAAGAGACTAAACAATTTAAATAATGCAATGAGAAGAACTGGGTTACCAAATGGGGCTTATCTGAGCAGTAAGCCAGAAATATCAGCACTGGATCCTATGAAAGTCAGAGAACTTTCCACTTTGTAAGGCAGAAAAAGACTGAACATTCACTTCTTGTAATAGCTGAATGCTTCCCTCTCAAGATATGCTCAGCCATTCAGCTCTCACAGGAAAAGAGAGGGAGGGGGGCCTGAGCTTTTGAAAGCTGGCCAGTACTGGGTTACCTTGGCATATAACCCAGAATGCCACTAAGGCAATGGGAATGATGAACATCTATAGCTTCTTTACCATCTGGAAATTTTTTAACAGGACAGAACTATATAAAACAGGTAGAATTAATGACTACTTAACACACACACACACACACACACACACACACACACACACACACACACACACACACACACACACACACACACATACACACACACACACACACACACACACACACACACACACACACACACACACACACACACACACACACACACACACACACACACACACACACACACACACACACACTTGCTCCTACAAGAAAAAAGACAAGTCTTGCTCTTTCATCTACATCACCCAGAGTGATAGTGCTGCCAGTCTCACTTGAGCTGTAATTAAATCTCCTGCATGAATCATAAAATTGCTGCTAGCTACGGGCTGCATTCTCACTTGAATAATCTCCTAACTACCATTCAAAACAGTCAGCTGCTGTTAGCTACTGTATTCCCTCTCATTCTCACTCCATTCATGCTGCTACCTACTATTTCCTCTTCCTGGCTGACAGCTGTACTGGGAGGGGGAAGGTGGAACCAGGTCTTGCTACTATCTGTACTCTTCACTACTAGATAATATATCTGGGGCTGTGAGCCAGGGATAACCACTCATTTTGCTTCTATAATAATCCACCATTGCTTGTTCAGTCTTTCTAAATCCTTCTCTAGACTCTTTTCCCATCTGCTACTGGTAGACCCATGTTTTCATCAGCATAAAGAGGTCATTCATGTTCTCTTTTTCCTCAGATATATATGAGACAAACACAATGAAGAGCATTGTACCTGGGATAGACCCCCGTGTCACTCCACTAGACACTTCCCTATTTCCTGACATAGTCCATCCCAGTACCACCTTCCTTGTTCTACCTTTAAACCATGTAGCTGTCCATCTCCTCATTCTTGGCCTTACTACCAACCTTTCTAGTTTTCCTGTTGGCCTTCTGTGTGAGACAGAATGAAAAGCTGGGATGACTTTATCGAGTTTACCTATGATCCAGTCATAAATCTGAATCATTTCTCCTCTGATGCTTGTTTTCCTTTACTTACAATTCTGTAACTCTGTCAGTCTCTTATGTAAGTCTCTACTTACTTTTCTTCTTTCTATGAATGTATTTCCAATCTTCTTGTTGTATAAATCAGTCAACTTGCATTGTTTTATAGTGTTTTCACTTGAGGAAGACCATTCCCAATTCTATCATTTTCTGCTTTGCCTTAACGTTAGCTAGCTAAATGTGATTACAAGTTGTATTTTTTTCTGTTCTTCTCTACTGGAGTTTGCTGAATGCAGTGAACTGTTTTTACAGTTATTTTTCTTTCTTAAGACTGCACTTAACTTATACGGTCCAGAATTGTTAATTGCAAGCAGTATTTACTTGCAGAGTGAATTGAATGTAGTATGCTGTTAAAATGTCAAGAGTCAAGGGGCTGCATGTTTTATGTGAAAATGTAAAAGAAAATTATAAAGGTCATAGACCTATAGCACATCACCTACTTTTGAGTAGTGTCCTTACTAATGTGTGGATAAATCAAATACAAGTGTGTGCATCACTTATGCTCTATCCATCCCTAAAGTGTCCTTAAGACAGCCTGCATCCCTTACACATTTGTACTCCTTCTGACCATACAGCCATAAATCAGGTAATTTCCAGCACATTCTCTGATTCTAGGCAATTGTAAGGAATGAAAACTATATTATTTTTTTCTCACTGGACTAGAGCTCCAAATTTTCATCAATAAAATCTTGAATTACATTTTAAATTCTAATGCTGGTCTGCTGGTTTACTTAACCCCAGTATAACAATACTTTATTTATCTAAGAGACCTCCTGGCCCTATACAACCCCCGCACAGATAATACAATTGTATAAGAAAACTTACCATAACAGTATATGTTTGAATGATCACTGTTGCAGTAACCTTAGCTATATCCGTTAATATCCTGCACAGGATATTGGAGCAAGCCAGCTTCCAAACCTTAAAGGCTCCTTCCATGAACCCAGACAGTTGACAGCTCAAGCAGAGTTGTAGAATAATCAGCAGTCTAGGCTTCAAGCCCTTCAGAGTTTTCCTGCTGCCAAAGAGTGCTTGTCTTGTGGAATTTTGGAGATAGATGGTTGGCTTTCTCCATTGCTAGGCTTTAGGAAAAACTTCCATGTTTTAGTTTATCACAGAAACATGACTTTTTACTGTGAAATACATTATCAGATAATAGGAATTTTATGTTTATTGGGCGGTCACATGACTTTTCAGTCAAAGTATGTGATTCTGCTTTATATTTTACCATCAAAACTTGTTAATAGTATAGTTTAGTTTTGTTTTTTTGTGGTAAAACATTTTATGAAACTGAGTTTAGTGGCTGGAATAAGAGTATGATGTATTTTTTCAGTTTTTTTATATATAACTTATTTAGTTAAGGGTACTGCAGCACTGATCAAATGATGAACATCTATCTTTGTTTTCCTCAACCCTGAGGCTGCGTGGCTTTCCAAGAATAAATATGGAGAACTCAGGCATGAGTGTTGCTTTTAATCCAGCTCCATGCTTTTGGAATCTTCTACTCCAGTAGCTAAGTCAGTCTCTCACAATCTTAACTGAGACAAGTAGCCAAACAAACAATTTCTGTACTATTGCAAGTATAATGCTCATATGCCACAAATGTCTTATCCAGTTTAAATAAAGAAACTGACTTGCAATAACTACACATCCTGCAGTGATAAGTGCCATTCAACATCTGAGTACTGACTTTAACATTTTCTAACAGTTGTTTTAGATATGTGCTCTTTTCTTTAAAAACAGTGGTGTTTCTTCTAGAATATCAACCAAATTATTACCACTACTCAGAATTCCCCAGTTATTAAGTAAAATATTCTTAATGCCAGCTGGAAAATATCTGCCCCCTACTCCAATGCCAAGTTGGCATTATATCATCTAAAGATCCCATTTTATAACTTATATCAGCAAATAAATTTACCACATTGTAGCCTTATCACAGATCTCTGTATCTCTATCAATAGCTATTGAAGACTGGAAGCTATAACCAACTATTTTAAAAAGCATTAGTCTTAGCATACGAAGAGTGACAACTGACCAACTGTTTTTTTTCTAAAAATGAATAAAATGAACTGGCTCAACATTTTATTGTAGTTAATGTCTGCATCTAAATAGCGAATGTGAGAATCTTCAGTAGAAGCACTGAATGACAAGTGTGGTGTTACTATGTTTTTCCACAAAACTGTTGAATAAATTAACAGGACAAGACTAAAGTAGAAATAAATGCCAGTCAAGCAAGCATGAAAGGGAATATGTTTAAACAGTTCTAAATTATATACAGTTTTTTGTCACACTGTATGGGTTAAGATTAGCAAAGACTGGGGCCACTGTAGCTCCTATGACCACTCCTACTGTTAGTAATACCTTCTCTGGGAAATTATGTATATCTATAATATATATATATATATATATATATATATATATATATATATATATACACACACACACACACACACACACACACACACACACACACACACACACACACACACACACACATATATATAAAGAGACATATATACACACACACACACACACACACACACACACACACATACACACATATATATATATAGAGAGAGAGAGATTGGTCAACAAAGCAAAACCACCAAGGCTCAAAAACAATACTTTCCAAAAAATAGCAAGAAAAAAACATTTAAACATTTTCTTGTACAGAGGGGCTTTTCACCCTCACTCCCCCCAAAATTAAATATACAAAGTCAGGGGAAAAATCCTGAAATATGTAACCCTCAATCTCCTGAAGTTCAGCAATTACATAATCAACCAACAGGATGAATGTTTCCAAGGGGTGGTGTGTGACAGAAGAATGTCAAAAAAACTGAAAAGTAAGATGTACAAAACAGTGCTACTGGATTGTACAGATACCTGGGCGGTGGAAGCACAGGAAGCTAGAGGATATGGAGATGAATGGCCTGAGACAGGTGGTAGGTTGCACACTGTGGGACAGATGAAGAAATGAGGACATCAGAAGTCCAAGTAGATCTAATTACAGAGAAGGTCAAAGAGAACAGATTTCAGTGGTTCTGGCACATGTGAAGAAAATTTGGTGACAGTCTTTTGAAGAAGATTTGGGACAGGTAAGAAAGAACAAGTACATCTAGTTAAGAGATGGATGGATGGATTGTGTGAGAGCAGACCTGAGAAAGTCAGGCATGACTATCAATAATTGTAGAAAAGTGGCATTGAATCAAGTGAGATTGTGACCATTGATGCAACACCCTAAATGAATGTTGAAAAATGGGAGAAAGGGGCTGATGACGGTGATGATGATGACGCATTATGTATATGTAAACTAAGTGGCCACCTATGGTGCTGTGGTATTAGGGGTTCTTTTCTCTATTTTCTTTCTTAAAGAAAGAAAGAAATGCAAAATTTCTTTAAGTAGATATGTAAATGATCAGAATCACACCTGCTTAAAGATATAGCAACTGCAACATTCAGGAGAGGGGAAGGGGGATGTTTTGCAAACTTGGCAAGCTGATTTTTTGGCCTCCCACTCTATCCTACAGACAATCTACTTAATTTATTGTCTGGGCAGATTGTGGGTGGAATGTAGGGAATATCTGCAATGTGAAGTGAAAGCTGTCCTCTCGGTGGCAGAGTGGGGTATTGTTTTCATACTGTTACTGCCAGCCAACCAGATATTGTGAAACTGTAGATGGCTCTCCAGGAAAGGTTTAGCTGCAGTTCTCATCCCTCCCTGATTTTGACTCATGTTCCTGTTGCCTCATATGCATGCCCTGTTTGCCATAAATGCTATGATTTTTGGTAAACCACTGAGAATTAGTCAGTCAAAAATGACAAGACATTGGTGTTGCATGGAAGTTGGTGCAGGGGGTTAAGGCTGTGAGTTGTAGAACCTGAGGTACACAGTTTGATGCTCTAAGTTTTTGTTTAGCTATTGTGTGACCTTGTGTAAGTTACTTGACTAGACAGTCCTTGGGGGCAAGTGGAAATTTGAACAGCCCCTCAATGGTCCCCTGGGCTGCAAGTCTAGTAACTACCTATTGGCCTATTCTTCTTCTGAAAATGCATGTTGGCACTAAAACTGTTTAATTAACTTTCTAAATTATTTAGCGTAATAGATAAACTTGCTGGCCTGACTGTGGAGTAATATAACTAATAGTGCTGCTGTTTTCTATTATTCTGGCTTTGCAGGATTAATGTGATTAGCGTGAAGCAGCTTGGAATATATTGATCAGAGTTGTAGCTAACTATTCTGGTATCCAGTGCCATTCCTCCCCAACACTGATAACCAAAAAAAAAAAAAAAACTCTTTTACCTTTAAATGTAGAAAACTGCTTGCCACATTTGAAACATGCTGCTGCTACAGTTTATGCCAAAGACACAGAGTGAAAGTGCTTTAGTTTTGATCAAAAATGCATTACAGGCATTGACTTCTAAATGCCAGTAATGCATTGAAATGCACTGTGACCTCTAACACTTTGTGCCTAGGGCTAACACTTTTGGTGGAACAAAACTGAAATATAATAAATGCCCATCATTTTTATCATAATCAGATGTCTGAAGTGCTCACAGAAATGATTATAATTGCTGGGTGGTGTGGGAGCTGTCTTTTAAAAGTAACAGACCATCTTTTTGTCTGCTCATTTTAAACAGTCACTAACTTGGTTTTGCAAAACTAGTGGGAATTTGTATGAGGTAAGATGGAACACTATTATTGTGACCATTATTATTTTTTTACACAATCAGACATTTCTGGTGTACACATCAAAAATGTGTGGCTAATGAGTACATAGACTATCCATGGATACAAGTAATTTACCTCTGCTGTTGTTTGATCAGTGTTAAACATAACTCCCAGCTGTTCCTGGTTTTGAAGAATGTTTTGATTTTGCCTCATACTTTTGGTCTCTTGACTAAATGCCAGTTCACCTACATTATGTTTTTGGAGTATTGGAAGGAACCAGAGCACATGAATAAACCCACACACAAAGAGACATGGAGGGCATGCAGACTCCAGACAGAAGGCACAGACAAGAACCAGAGCCCATATGCTCTAACACCAGAAGGATATTCAGAAGGTAACTATCTTTTTTTCTGTGGGAGAGGGTGGCAGATACTATTTCCAGATAAAATATGTGGTTTTCTGGCAAATTGTTTATGATTGCAATCACTATGTAATGGCAGGCATTTGAGTTTCAGGCTTTATATCCTGAAGAAAATGCATGTTAATATAAAATTTCTTATTCTAGCAACTTTCTAAATATATAAGAGTGGTATTTAAAATTTATCCTGAGTTTAGTCCTTTGTCATAGGTTAGTACTAGGCTAACTGCACTTCCGAGGCATTTAAGCCTAGCCAATTATCCCTTGTGAGACTCAAACTCTGCACCTTGTTCTTGTAAGGCAAGCACCTTAACCATTAGGCCATCCTCCCAACCCGCCTGTTGGTTTTGCTTTTTCCCTGATTCTTGCGCTAAGAGGTTGAGAGCTATACTTCATAAAACAGGGTATTAGGAATGAGAATATTAAACAAACAAACATTAAACAAACAATTAAGCAAGCAAACAAGCATCTTAATACAAAGAGAGCAGAAATAAGATCATAGGATCATAGGAAGTTACTAGGCTATTGGCCCTGAGGCTCTTACAAGCCTAGCCAAGAATTTAGCCCATGTTCCAACAAGTCAGCACCCTATGCCACTGTCCAGCAGGGACACAGGTGGAATCCCAGGGGCATATTTTTGTTCCCCATCCAGTTATCCAGGTTGTGCTTAAAAAGGGTTAATGAGGTACTCTGCTTGATGTGGAGATGGAGTCTGTTCCACAAAAGAGGGAGTCTCTGGGACACAAATCTGTCCTGCCAACAAGTCCTATTGATGTCACGGACTAGGTTGAGTTCACACATGCAGATTAATCAAGTGGAACTTGGCTTGCAGATATGCAGCAGTCCCATCAAGGCTGAGATTGCATTGTATGCCAGACAGAGGTCACCTCTAAGGAGTCTGTAGGAGACTGAGTAAAGGGACAGGGCCTTTAGCCTGTCTGTGTAGGGTAGATATTTGAGGCCCTGGAATCTCCTGGTGAGGAACCTCTGTGGTCTGTCCAGCTGCTGCATGTGCTTTGTGAGGTCAATAATGGGTCTTATAAGGGAAGAATACAGGGATGTTATGACCGCCTTGTCCCTGGATGAGATACCCTTACTAATGAGGTGGGCCATGTAGAAAGCTTTCTGTACAATGGAGGCAATATGGTGGTCAAAAGTCAGTTTGCTATAAACCTGGGTGCCCAAGTCCCCCACGACTGATTGCATGCTTACGTCCATATTAATGTGATAATTTGTGGGGGTGTCACTCTCCCCAAAGGATATTGGTGATGCATTTTTTGGCATTCAGTTTGAGGCCATGTTTCTGGCACCAGTCATTTGTATGGGTGAGACCATCTTGCAGGATGTCCATATCACTAGGAGAATTTATGACAGTACCCAGCTTGCAGTCATCTGCAAACATGGTCAGCCATAGCCCACTGATTTTGGTGTGCACCTCAGAAAAAGTATATCCCAAACAGTAGAGGTCCAAAGACCGATTCCTGGGGTACACAGCTTGTTATGGATCTACTGCTTGAGCTGGTACCCCTATTTTGACTAGGTGGGTTCTGTCAGTGAGCCAGTTTGCTACCCATCTGGTAACATATGGACTGATGCCTAGTTGAGAGAGTTTTTCTATTATATCTGAGTGGAGAATAATACCGAAGGCTTTGGCCAGGTCAAGATAGGAGGTGTGCACCATCTTCCCCTTGTCCATGGTCTTGGTGACTGTCTCAAAGAAGTCAACCAAATTTAACAGGCATGACCTCCCCTTGATGAAACCAAACTGTGTGGGACAGAGTGTCTGGAGGCTGCCAATGTCCTTGTCAATGAGGTCCATGAAAATCCACCCCATGGCCTTGATCAGGCTAGTTAGGCTGATGGGTCTATAATTTCCTGGATTGGTGGACACTCCACCTTTGGGCAAAGAGATGACAGTGGCTGCACTCCCACTCAACAGGGGTGAAGACGGTACTCAGGCTTTGGTTGGATAGGGTGCCTAATGGTGCTGCAAGTTCCTGCCTGAGCTCATGTAGGATACATCCTGGGATGTAATCGGGTCCCATGGAGGCTGTATTTTTTTACCTTTGAGAGGGCACTAATGACTTGCTCCCTACAGATAAGGGAAGGGGGCAGGTACTGGGGATGTCCTGTTTTACTGATGGGGGAACAGAGGGATTAAGTTTTCATTGAACCTGTCTGCCAGCAGGTTGGCTATATCTACAGCATTTGTGCATGTGGTGTCCTTGATCATCAGTTCTGAGCAGATCTGGGTGCTTCTCTTATGACTGCGGACATATGTGAAGAAGGCCTTATGATTGTCTTTAGTAGATGTGGCCAGTTTGGACTCAAAGTTTGGTTTGAAGGATTTCACTAATGCTCTTATTTGCTTGTTCAGGCTAAGGAGATATTGCTTCCAATTAGGCACCTGCTCCTTCTTGGTCCTGGACAGCAATATTTCCTTCTGTTATAGAGTTTATTCATTGCAGATGTCTACCATAGGTTTGTAGGTAGGTACTAGGCTATTGGCTCAAGAGCCTACGTAAGCCTAGCCAACAAGGTTCCCTGGCTTACGCCATCCAAGAAAGTTATTTTCCTGTGCCACTGTCGAGCAGAGACACAGAAGTGATCCTTAGGGTGTATTTCCCTATTTCCCATCCACTCATCAAGATTTTTCTTGAAGAGTGCTAATGAAGAACTTTGCTTGACATAGATGGGTAGCCTGTTCCAGAGTATGGGAAGTCTCTGGGACAGGAATATATCCCTCCAGCATGTCCTATTTATTGTGGTGACAAGGTTTAGGTCCCTAGAGTGTGTAGCTTGGAGGGATTGGGATTTCTTTAGGTGTAGCATGTCCAACAGCTCTGGGTTTGACATAGCTTTGTATGTTAGGCAGAGATCACCTTGGAGTAGGCAATATGCTACGGAGTAAAGGTAGAGTTTTTTGAGGCGGTCAGTGTAGAGCATTTGTTTGAAGCCAGTAATCCTCTTTGTGAGGTACTTCTGTGGCCTTTCCAGCTGC
Organism: Protopterus annectens; assembly: GCF_019279795.1. Taxonomy (NCBI): domain Eukaryota; kingdom Metazoa; phylum Chordata; order Ceratodontiformes; family Protopteridae; genus Protopterus; species Protopterus annectens. The sequence continues at coordinate 589,941,725 of NC_056739.1, forward strand.
TGCAGATGTCTTGTGAGGTACATTCCAAAAGGGGCATTGTACTCTATAATGGGTCTAATGAGTATCGAGTAGAGGGGAACAATGACCTCTTTTTTCCTGGATGAGAACCCTTTTATGATGAGGTGTGCCACGTAGAAGGACTTTCTGACTACTGTGGCAATGTGACTATCAAAGGAGAGACTACTGTCCACCTGGGTCCCAAGGTCTCTTATCACACATTCAGTGTTAAGTAGATTGCTGCCTATGTGGTAGTTCGTGGGTACAGAGTTTTTACAATGCACTTTTTGGCAATGAGCTTGAGGCCATGGCTCTGACACCAGGCATCTGTCTCTGCGAGGCCCTTCTGTAGGATGTCCACATCATTTGGGGACTTAACTATGGCTCCTAGTTTGCAGTCATCTGCGAACTTCATTAGCCAGAGGCCTTCTGTGTTAGCCTGTACTTCAGAGAAATAGATACCAAACAGAAGAGGTCCCAGATTGGAACCCTGTGGTAATCCACTTGTCACTGCTTTGAGGTCAGATTTGGAGTCTGCAACTTTTACAGTGTGGGTTCTGTCAGTGAGCCAATTGGCAACCCTTTGGGATAGGTTTACTCTTCCTTAAGGAGGATGATTTTGTCCTGTTGTTTATTCCTGATTACATGCAGCTATATAAATGCTTGTATAGCACTTTGTGTAAGTTTGGACATATGTGCCAGTTCCTATGGAGGAGGAGGGGGCTGTGAAGCTGTTTATAACTTATCTCAGGAGGTTGTATACAGTTATGGCCTCCTGCTACTATAATGCAGTTTAAGTAACCAATACTATTGTGAGTATACTCCAAAACTTGCCAGCAGCAGAAGTAATTCCTATCTCAGAAGTAAGCAGTATTCTCACATCTGCATCCTAATGAAGAGGTGGTTTGGACCTAAAATTGCTTCTCAGAGCCATATTATGCTCATGCAGCCAGCTTTGTGTTTGGCATTGTTTGTGTTTTCAGTTTAAAGTTTGCATTCACTGTTAGGCAAAAGTCCATCAATGATACAACCATTATATGTTTCTCACTGACGACTGATTCAGCTAGAAGATGTAATTACATTTGTGAGAGACTGTGTTTTTTCCACAATATAAATAGCTAGGACTAACTTCCTTATTTTCAGAAGCATATTAAAGGGGTGAACACACCATATAAAAAACCTATGCCATCATTTTAAGTCTCTTTTTTCTACTAACAGGGAGATTTTTTTGTGAGACTGCAGTTCTTATTTGAATGCAGTATATTTGTGGGTGTTTGGTGTCATTTGCTTCCATTTTGCTGCAGTTATTATGCACATTTGTTCTACTGTTATTAGGACATTGTACTGAGTTAAACTTAATGAATAGTCTACTTTAAGACAACTAACTCATCTGAACTTGTTTACTGCACTACCCTTTCTGTTTTTACTTGCAGAGGGTTGAAACTATTAAGTTGGCAGCAAACAGCTGAGAAGCAATGCCACTGGTGTAACATTATAAGCACTAATGCACCTAGTGCAGCTACCATTGAGCCGATGGCAGCTGCAGTTTCGGCATTAGGTTCTAGGAATAATGGAGCTCAGTTTCCGGACATCAAGAATTGTATGGCCGATAATTTTTCTTTCTCTCGTCCTACAATGTCTGAAGGCTCAGCCCAACAGTCTGCTGACAAGGACAGTGAGTATGCTGATATTGCTTGTAATTTAAAAACTTTGGACAATTTTCTGGTAAAATTAAAAAAACTCAACTTGAAATTTCTTATTTTCAGGAGTGTCTTAAACATAAAATTATTCCAAAGGATCTGAGACACCACCAATACCCTACAGGGTTGGTAGCAAATTCAGCTTTTCACAAGGACTTGCTTGTGTTATTCGACTGACAGGGTGCGGAACTATTATTATTAATGATCACATTATTCCTTGTTGGTCGAATCTTTAAGCAACCAAGTATCTGAACTTGATGCACTGATTAGACTTGATAAGGAATTTTTTCGTTATAAGTATGAATACACCAGAATGTTCACAAGCATAGATCAATACTTGGACAAACTCAAAAACAACAAAATTAAGAAAATTGACAGGGATGTGAAGGCCTGCAATGGTGGGGTAGCCTATCCCACATCACCTACAGCTCAGGTTTGGCAAGGTCCACCTGGGGTGGCTCAATGTTCAAACCCTGATAGACCAATACCTTCAAAGTCTAGTTGTAATTTTGACAACAACTCTTCCCCTCGGAACAGCTCTCCTGGTACCAGTGTTGCCTCCACTGAGTGAAAGAAGTGAAAAACAGTCGAACAACAACAGGTTGGGCCATTACAACTTGAGATCCAATGACTCCAATAATTTTTTAGGAGCAAGACCAAAACAGGTATCAGGGAGACTGAACCAGAACTCCAAACAGAACTTGAAACAACACAGGAGTTAGTTGTACCATTTCAAGTTTGGCTTTATACTACAGTCACCGGAATGTGTTCCATCTGAATGCATGAATAATTTTTGTACTACTAGAGTAAATGGACATGATGAAGAAAACCTTGGAGATCTTAGGTCACCGGAATGTGACTCATCTGTATGCATGAATGACTCTCTTTCTATTAGTGTGAACGGTCATGATGAGAACAACTTTGAAGGTTTTAGGCTACCTGTTATATTAACGAATGCCGACGGTGACTTTAAGGTTTACAACTATTCTTCTGTAACTATTACACACAAGTTAATTGAGCTCTTTTCTAAGGGATATACATATATTCCCGCCCAAAGATTGGATATGGTCAAAACCATCACTGACATTAAGTTATTTACAAGGAAACGTAATTTTAACTTAATGATGGGTGGTAACATCATGGTTAACAACAATCCCTTTAGAAATTCCAGCGTGTACAATCCTCCCTTACACCCATTATTGCATGTTTTTGAATTAATGTGTGAGGTGGACATCCGTCAGAAATTCAAGTCTGCACATAACTTTTCTACCTTTAGTGTTGAAACTAAAGCTGAAAAGGAGTGCATTGACTTCATTAAACTACGTGATATCCGTATTTGCAAACCCGATAAAGGTGGGGGTTTGGTCATCTTTGATTGTGACGATTACAACGAACGGATGTCACATTTGTTGGATAGTCCATCCTACTCATCCAGTTCAAGATCTGAGACTAATGGTGCTTACAATACTATCAAGAACAGTATTGAGGAAATGTTCATAGAGGGTAGGATCGATCAGAATACCTATAACTATATGTTTACATCATTCCCTAGGTTTCCCTACCTGTTCGGTATACCTAAAATACACAAAGACATCCTTAATCCTCCAATGCGACCATTAGTTGACAGCAGGGGTTCCCCTACGTATACATGTGCAAAAGTAGTGGATGCAGTCTTGCAAAAGTATTTAAGTAAGGTTAACCATATATGCAAAGACTCTTGGTCATTTCTTGATAGAATCAATGGTTTAGATTTTGACACCAGATACAACTTTCTTACCATAGACGTAAAATATCTGTATACATGCATTTCGCATGATATTGCCCTGGAATGGGTTAGAAATTCTTAAAATTTAATGGTGGCACTAACAATGAGTTGGCACTCATCAACGAACTTTTGGATTTGATTCTTGATAACAACTATTTTATTTTTGCAGATAACTTTTATTTGCAGAAAGTTGGGGTTGCAATGGGCTCCCCTTGTGGAGCAAGCGTTGCTAACTCCATTATGGCCCATTGGGAATATCTGTTTGTGTTAAACAACTGTGCCTGTAAGGAAAGATTTATTTATTACACCCGTTACCTAGACGATATTTTCATATTACTAGACAGCGATAGTACAATCAGTGATAAGGTTATCGAATATTTCAACAAGTCTACACAGTTTTTCCAATTTACATCTACTTTTAACACCGAGGCCATAGCTTATTTGGATATCATGCTAAATAAAGATATATCAATTCAAAAATTTACGGCCAAAATTCATAGAAAGAGTACGTATTCTAACTCTCTTTTACATTATTCTAGTTGCCACCCCCATCATCAGAAACGGGCTGTAGTTAAGGGACAGCTGGTGAGGGCTGCTCGTATGGTTACTCTAGACAATGATTTTCATGCGGAATGTTCCTTTTTAAAGAACATGTTTCTCCACCAGGGTTACCCAGATCAAATGGTTAACATTATTGATGAAGTCTCAACGAAACACCTGAGACGTGTCTATACACCGATACTTGATAGTGCATATACACAATACCAACACGAGGACACTAATGTTACAACACAAGATGCCAACAGACCCCCTGCGTTTAATACACAAGATCCTTCACTTATTACAACGTACAACATTAATAGTAAAGATTGTTTTTATATTTTGTGTAAAAACTGGGCAATTTTTAGGAGTGATCCTAGCGTTTTCCAAAGGGTAGGTGACCGACCTATGGTAATTTATAGGAAAGCTAAAAATCTTAAAGCATTTTTTGAACAGCATAAACCGAGTCCAAGTAGGACTGTTGGCATGTATAAATGCCAATCTTGTAGTTTATGCCAATACATTATAGAAGCTAATAGATTCACTGTGCATGACCAACAGTGCACCCTGAAGTATAGAATTAACTGTAATTCCAGGATGATTATTTATTTAGCTCAGTGCCAGTGTTGTTTAGCTTTTTATATTGGCAAAACGGAGAGGCGTCTCCGTGATCACCTCTATGAGCACATTTATGCTATTAGAAAAAATAAACCTGAAAACGCTTTGGCTAAGTACATTTGTTCTAACCCTGATCATAGTTTTAAATTTATAGCAATTGATCAAATTTGCCAGACCCCTAAAGGTGGTCCAGTAGGTTTAAAGTTGGAAGAACTCGAACTTACTTGGCAGATTAGACTAAATGCATACACTGTGCCTGGTCTGAATGAAGGCTGTTCCATTAGTAGTATATTGAAGCTTAAAAGTTTAACAAGATGACATTGTCTAAGTCTATAATTAATTTTCAACTTGTTTTTAGTGTTCAGAATTTTGAGCACCTGTTTATATATTTATTTTGTGCTATGGGTATCTGTATAGGAAATGGTTATATCATGAATTATATTTTGTACTATAGGTGATGTTAGCGGTCGGTTCTCTTTAAATGCCCCTTTCTTATTTAAATGGACGTTACTTATTTATATTGCTTAATTGAGTGTTTAATTGTTTTAAGTATTTAAGGTTTGTATCATTGATACTATTTGTCTGATGAAGTTTGTCTATTTTATTCAAACAAAAAGTGCTTTACTTTATTAAAGTTTTAATTTTTTCGTTGCTCCTGGTGCTGCTGTCCTGCTATTGTTCCTGTTTTGTGGAGTTAACATTATAAGCGACATGAAAAGGCATTACTGCAGTTCACTGTTTTCCATGATTGCCCATTTTCCATCACAAATCAGTACTGCACATGATAGGTGGCTACCTGTCTTTGATGGTCTAGCAGGAATAGAATGTGTGTGAAAGTTACTGATCATTAATATAATGGCTCAGTGAGTAGCATTATCACCTTGCAGCTCATGGTTCTGGTTGAGTTATTGGCTGTAGCTACTTCTGTGTGAAGTCTGCATGTTCTCCCTGTCTCCATATGATTTTATCCATGTGCTTAGGTTTTGTCCTTCACCCCAAAGACATGGTGTGGGTCAGAAGCATGGTTCAGCCAGCGCCCTGTGCCAGTACCATGAACCAGAACTCCACCCCCTCAGCTCTTCAAACAAAAAGCAATCAGCTTACTACAGATCCATGCTCACCCACTGAACAGCAAAAAAAAATGGATGTTCCTCTAGCCAGGTGGCCAGATGACAACATGCACCTCCCTTCCTGTTGAGCCATTCAGGTCCCATTTTTATGCCCTGACCCTCCTCCATTGCATTCATACCTGAGCCCTGTAGCACTCCATTTGTGATCTAAACTGTAGCAACTACTTGCTACATTGTAGCAAACAGTTTGCTACAGTTTAAAAGTCTAAGAAAATATCTTCTGCTCTTCAGAGCTCTGTGTAGGCAGGGTATAAACTGTAGCCAATGTTTCTGGTAGTCAAAGTAGTACATTGTATGACCTGCATTGTAACTTATTCCAAAGGCTGGTAATATTTTGAGCTAGCAACCTATCTCTAGGGTGTCTTGTTTATTTGTCGGTCTAGTTTTAGGTCCATGGCATGGGTGTTTGCAGAGCAGCCACTCTTTTTGCAAAGAAATAGGAGGTCAGATAGAACTGGGTTTTGATCGCTCAAGAGGCAAGACATAGGTCACTTTGAAGGAAGTTGTAGGTTACAGAGTTTAAGGACAGTCGTGCTGATCTATCAAGATAGTTGAGGGATTCAAGACCTTAATTTCCTTGTTTAAATATCTTTAGTATCCTTCAGTTGAGTGATATGCTTGGAATTATAAATACCAAAGGAGGCATTGCATTCAGTGATGGGTCTGATAAGGGAAGACTACAGTGACTGAATGATCTCTTTGTATATTGATGATATTCCCTGGGAAATGAACTGAGCCATATCAAAGGATTTCCTGGCAATAGTAAAGATATGATTATCGAATGAGAGAGAATTGTCCATGTAAGTACCCAGAAATACTATGACAGTATCTGTCTGAAGATAAATACCATCTATATCATATGAGGTGGGAACAGAGTGTTTGCTGAGTACTGCTATTCTGCACTTTTTTGCATTTTTAGCATGAGGCCATTTTCAAAATATCATTATATGTGCATATTTCAGCTCTTGCTGAGCTGTTTAGTATCAGTGGATGAACAGATTACAGTACCCAGCTTTCAATCAGGGGAGTAGCCAGAGAATTTAGTTTTGTACTTGTGCGCTGTTATTGCTACCCACCAACCCACCTGACATTTAAAAATTTGACACATTACTCCCCAGCAGTTAACAAATGTTTGTATCACTATCCTATAAAACCATTAAATGTATATTTTTCCAGTCTATGTAACTCTTATTGGAGGCATTAATTAAGATACTTGTAAACATAGTATTGCCTTAAAAAGCCATAATTTTTCCTAATATCTAGAAAATTGTACTTAGTACAGTAGAAAGAGTATACCCAGCTACCCCTTGTTTTCAGTCATCAGCAAATGTGCTCAAACTATTACTAGGATATTAGATAGGATGCCTGCAAAATAAACTCCAAAACAGAGAGATATAAGCATTGATCCCTGTGGAACCACACTAGTTACAAATTTACATTCAGAGAAGGTGCCAACAACTTTCACAACTTGGAATTTGCTGAATATCCAATTTACAATCCTCCAGGTAGCATAAGGTTTACAATAATATAAACATTGGGTATAGTATCAAATGCCCTGGCCAGGTCAAGATAAGCAGTTTGCACTGAATGACATCAATACCCTCTGTATCTGTCAACTGTTCAAATTTTTGCAGAATGTTCAAATTTTAGCCTCATATTTTTGATCTCTTCCTTAAAAAAATGTTGGTTTGCTGGCAAATCACTAAGGATTGAAGTCACTAAATAATGACACACATTTGAGTTTCAGACTTTATATCCTTCACAAAATCCATGCTAACATAAATCATGATATTCCAGCAAATGTATAGGTTTATAAGAACAATATTTAAAATCTAACCTTATTTTTGACCTTTGTCCCCACATTATTTAAGCCTTTGTCCAGGATTTTTGTGTTAAGAGGTTGAAAGGAATGTCTGTAAGCTTTTCAAAGAAGTCTACTAGGTTCAAAAGACAGGACTTAATCCTTCTCAAAACTATTCTGATGAGGGTCTGAATTAGTTGTCTATGACTACAGAAATCAGTTCTACTATTATATGCTCCATGGTTTTGCATATAATGCTGTTGAGACCAATGGACCTGTAATTACTCTGTGTAGGAGAGCTACAGTGGCTGTTCTCCAAGCATGTTTAACTTATTTATCAACAACCTAAACACAACAAAGAGGCCACCATAGTACAATATGCCAATAACTTCACTCTAATATATACTGCTAGGACACTACCCATGCTCCAAACATTTACTCAGAAATCCTTCTCCTCCACAGAAGTTTACTTGACATCTACAATTGCTCTTTAATATACTGTCATCCAACAAGATCAAATACACAGAAGTGGTATCCCACACCAGTCTACTAGGTGTGATTATAGACCACCTGAAATTTGATAAAATAAGTAAGTCTCTATTTTACTCACAATTAATTACAACATTCAAACAACTGTAGAGCCCTGAAAAATTCCCATCTCTTCACTCCATCATTCAACCTTACACTACTAAGAGACCTTCTACGCTCCACTGACAAATAATTACTCTCCATAACTAAACCTAACAATAAAGGATTCACAGTGTATTGCTAATAACTGGAAAACCATCCATCTCCACTTAAGAACAGTCTGCCACCTGAAAGACGTTAAATGTAAATACCAACTAAAGCAGCACGTGATAGGTAAATGGTTCTCCACCTGCACCACCCTGGTTAAACTAGTGCTAATACAGCTAAATGAATTTTTGCCATAACTCTGTGCTGCACAAAACCTAATGTACTGTTATCACAACTATACCCTCCTCTGTCATCTCATCACCTTTATCTTCCTTGTCCTCTTCCCCTCCTTCCTTTCTTTAGGCGGCTCTAACTCTTTATCTTGTCTTCCTATGTCATGGAGTTCTTAAAGTAACATATATTCTTACATAAAACCTGACAATCTGTGCATATTGATGATACTGCACTGTTTATATTCCCCTGTACTTTAAAATAAATGTGTTCATAAACAGCCCACTTAACTAGTATTTTTAATCAAAACTGCGTATAAATCATGTAACTGATGCCAAGGATGTCTAAACAACTGAGTTGTTGCTCATGACTGAAAATGACTGATGAAATAATGCAAATGATGTCCACTGTGTCTTTATAATGGAGCCATTCTCCCCGCTCCTCAGATGAAAAGGGCACTGCTGAGTTAGACTTTCCAGATAAACACGTGCCAATAAATACATAAATAAATAAATATATTGGGAACAAACTGCATGGAAAGCCTGAGGATGAACTGTTTAAGAAAAGGCAAAGATAGTGCATAGTTGTCACTGAAGAGAATGTAGTCAGATATGTTCTGTGGTCCCATGGAAGCATTATTTTTAGCCTTTGACAGGGATTCTAAAATTTGTTTCACTATGATTTCAGGGAAAACTAAATTTTAAGGGTTATTGGGAAGGATGTGAGAAAGCAGCATAAAGTTTGCACTAATGAATTTGTGATATCATAGATGAGTTCAGAGCATTGTTAGACATTACTTCTTAATTTCCTGACATAACTAACGAAAGGCTTGTAGTTTCCTTTGGGATCTGCAGCAACCTTGCTCACAATCTGCTTTACATTTTCTAATAATACTCTTTAAGTTCCTTACTGGCATATTTCATTGTGGTCTTGCGGTAAGGAAATGGGGATTACTTAAAATTTTTCATTATTTTCTTTCTTTTGTTATAAAGTTTATTAATAATGGAGTTCCAACAGAGATGTTTATTCCTGAATTAACCATTGTATTTATGGTGAATAGGTACTGACTCTTCTATGCAGCTGTTTAGGGACTGGTAAAATGTGGAAGTCATTGCTGCAGTCCTCTCAGTAGGATCCATATGCAAGCTATTGTTGGGAACTTTGCATAGGCCTTTTACAAGATGAAGTAGGTTTACCCTAGTGAAGTCCCTAAAGATATTCTCATTTGGTAGAGGAGTGGTACCATTAAGCCTGATACAAAAGACCAATAACTTGTGGTCAAATTTATCCAGGTATGATGAGATATAGAGTGGGGCACAGGAGAAGCCTAGGCTGGTAATGACCAGATTAAGGATATTAGAGCCTCTAATGGATAGTTTTACAATTTGCTCCAATGCACTAGCATTAACAAAGTCTAGGAAACACTGAGTATATAAATTTTTAGAGACATTAGTGTGATATGTAATGCCTGTGTAATTGAAGTCCTCTTGCCAGTAGGTATTTGGTTTGATACTTAACCCCTCAGTTGTGATAAGGTAATTTTTCTTATCTTTGAGAGCCATTGATGCTGCACATAGTCAACTTCCTCTTGTTTTGTCTGACTGATCATGTGTAAAAACATATCAAGAGTCTGAATGATTGAACATTACTTGCTTATTCGATTTTGTTTACTGGGAAAGTCCAACTGAGTTACATTGCCTATTTTCTTATGTGCAAGATTGTGATACAGTGGGGATTGGAAATTTGCCCTTTTCCTACTGTATTATGATGTCAAAATTGGTAAATAGATAGATAGATAGATAGATAGATAGATAGATAGATAGATAGAAAGATAGATAGACAGACAGATAGATGGATAGATCACTAATGGAATGTGTGGAGAATGCCAGTGCGGGATTGCCCCTGCCCACAAAAATCTTTTATTGATTTATTTATTTATTTCAAATATTTTACATTCTTTTTAATATCTTTTTTATAGTTTGAGCACTTGACATAGATTGATTCACTTTAGAAAAGGCTTATTTTCCAAAAGCAAGGCATTACATGTCATCCTGCTTGGGTTTTATTTAAATATATTTAGGCATTACATGTCATCCTGCTTGGGTTTTATTTGAATATATTTAAATACTTTCTGCACTTCCTAACAAAAGCATTTTGCTGTTTATTAATAAAGTTTCTATTTTTATTCTAAAGAACTTATATGGTATGACGTTCAAAATATTTAAAAGAAAATAGTGGAATAATGGCAGAGTTGCACTAAATTATTAATTTAGAAACAAAAAACACACAGTTCCAGTGGATGTTCAAGAAAACCAGAACCCACTGAAAAAAATGCAGGAAGGCTACACAAAAAAAAAAATCAGCCTCAGTTGTGCATGATAAACTGTTTAATGATTTCATCCCAGCAATTAACAGGACTTCATCACAAACAAATACAAGTTTATTTTTTTCCCCTGCAGAAAATTATTAATTTAGAGAAGGGGAAGAGATGGGCATTTGGGCTGTAGACCAAAGATCAAAGAATAAGGACTTTAATTATAGCTATTCAAGACTGTATTTCAGACTCAGACTGGCTCTGGTCAGCATTTCCCTCCACAAATGCGTTACTGTCCCCAGCTGTGGTCACCTATATATAGGTACTGTACTGGATAATGCTGCTACCTTCCTTCTTGGATGGATGTAATAATCCCATATACAATGTTGTGAAGTACACATAGCTTTTGTACCTGCCAATCCCCCTAGAATATTCCTCTTTTCAGATTGTCACTTACAGCTACATTGGTGGTTCCAGAAAAAGAGAGTGCACAGTTGGTTCATAAACCATGCGTGTGCATGTGTGGGTTATTAAATGGAGGACTTATCCTGCACAATTGCTTCTTAGGTCTTTCCCTGACCCACCACTGTTGCTTCTACTTTTGTAACTAAATGACAAGCTCTGCTTAAGGCATAGCATGTGCTATACATAGGAGTGGTCTAGTATGCCTGCATCAGCAAAACAGAATGTTAGAAAGCATGCATGAAGAATAATTTTCTACTTACCGCACTTACGACTACAGAAGAAAAACTTCTCACTTTCACAGCAATAAATAGTCTGAGCTTTTGAGGAGTAGGAGACATTGAAGGACAGCCTGTTTGTTTTGCTGAAGTGGCAGTACTTGTAAAATTATGATATGGTGTTGTCGGTATTAAGCCACTGGTTGTGGCATTAGCAGAAAATGTTGTACCATATGAAAACGTTGGACTACATGTTGTTATTCCAGTAGCCAGGCTAGTGTAACCCAATGCTGAAGAAGAACTTAAAAAGACTGGTTTACTTGTCATTGTAGTAAACAAACTAGTTGGTAATGAGCTGCTAGTTATGGTTCTTGTTATTAAACTAGTAAAACTGGCAGACCTAGCAGGTATGCTTGTTGCATTTTGTAATTGATTCGCTGATGTTGACTCTGTAAAGAGGGTCATTGATGTGCTAGATGAGGAAGATGTTTCAAAAGTGTGTGATGAAGTAACATGAGTTGCTCTTTCTGGGTCACTTGCAGTAGCTTTATTTTCTTGAGTTGTTGCTGTCATATCAGATGCTGACTTAATATCAGTGGCCATTGAGGCAGTTATGTTTAAAATGTCTGACGTGATATCCAAGACCGATACATTTGCAGCTGTTGGAGTGATTCCTGTAGTTGCTTCTTTCAGTGTATTCTGAGTTGTAATAATTAATGGATTCTGTACTGTAGTTGTTTCTGGGTTAGTCATAAGTACTGTAACATTATAGGATACATGACTCAAAGTCACTGATGGGTTTGAACTAGTCAAAGGGGTAACATCATGAAATGTGTGGCCCAGTGTTGTTGATGGTTCTGAGTTAGTCAGAAGTGTTGTAACATCCTGAGATGTGTGACCTGGAGTCATTGATGGTTCTGAATTAGTCAGTAGTGTTACAACATCATGAGATGTGTGACCCATTGTTGCTGATGTTTCTGAATTACTCAGAAGTGTTGTAACAACATGAGATGCGTGACCCAAAGTTGTTGATATCTCTGAGTTAGTCACAAGTATTGTACCATTCTGAGATGTATGATCCAGGGTTCTTGGTCTTTCTGAGTTAGTCAGAAGTGCTGTAACATCACGAGAGGGGTGACTAAAGGTTGTTGTTTCTAAGTTAGTCGGAAGTGTTGTATCACCATTAGAGGAATGGAACAAAGTCATAGATGGAACTGATGTAGCAATTAATTTAGCAGTACTTACGTCTGTTACTCTTAATGATACATTAGAACTTTTAGTCGTCTGTGGTTCTACTGAAACAGTTTTGATGACAGTAGAATAGCTGTCTGCTGATATAAAAGAGCGAAGAGTTGTAGCAATATCTAGAGTACCTTGTACAGTGACAGCACTTGCGGATGTGGTAAGTTCAGTGGCACTAAAAGCTGGTCTGTCAGTAACTAATGATGCAAAAGATGCAATGCCTAAAGAACTCAAGGTGGAAATAGTTTCTAGTGATGTCACTGTGGTCTCATTTATTGTGGTAGCACTGGTCATCGCTGGGATAGAGATGTCAGTAACTGCAGGACTACAGATAATAGACGGACTTGTCAAATGATTTGTTATTGTTGTTTCAGTTGGCAACCCAGTGAACTTAACAGATGTGATTGCCCCTGTGGAGCTTGAGGAATGTACATCAGTAACTGAAAATATAGTATCAGCAGTGGTTAAAGCGGAGGATGCCACATGCAATGGTGAGCTTGTCAATGCTATTTTTGTTGATTCTAGAAGAGAGGAGAAGTTAGTAGTTGTGCTTTCTCCTGTTACAGTTGGTACAACTGTGGCTGTGTCCAAAGTCGAAATCGAAACAAGAAAAGTAGTAAGCACTGACGTGCTTATAGCTGCTGTTAGCAAACTAGATTGATTAGGAGTTGTGGTAAATTCTGTTATCTCTGGAACTAACGTACCTCTTGAGGTCCTGGTGGCAGCTGTAATGGACAGATCTTTTATATCAGCAGGTGTACTGAATGTGACTAGGGATGTAGAGAGGGTGGGAGTGGCAACAGTGGTTACAGATGAAGTTAGCACAAATGCTCTACTTATAGCTGATGTTTCTTTTGACATTTGTTCACTTTCTAAAGTAACTGCTGTGCTAAAATCACCTGCAGATATAAAACTTGTGTCAGTAACTGACAATGTCCCACTAAGAGTCACACTCAGTGGAGAACTTGCATGGGTAGCTATTTTAGTCAACCAGGAAGAGTCAGAAGGTGTGCTGGATTCGCTAATCACTGAGACAGATGATGTAAGCAATGGCATGCTCGAACTTAATGTATCAGCTGACATCTCTGAAAATGATGTCTCAATGCTCACACTAGATCCACTTAGAGGTGTAACTATGCTATGGGTAATTGATGAAGTACTGATGATAGTTGTGCTTAAATTCTTGGCAAAGTCTGTAGCCCTTCCTAATGTTGTCAGATCTGTAGAATCCTGGAAAGTATTTGCATTACGAGGAAGTGAAACAAACGAAGTAAGAAGTGGTGTTAAACCTGAAACCGCTGTATCCAGTGATCTTGCTGTAGATGTTGCATGAGCTGATGTCACTGTGGGTGTTATATCGTGGATTGTGACAGAGTCACTTACAGGTGGAAATGAGGTATCAGCAACTGATAAGGAACTACTTCTAGTTGTACTTAAAATATCGGTTAAGCTTGTAACAGCATCTACTGTGGAGGGAGCTGAAGAGGTCCAGGATGTGTCTGTATAAGCAACAGTAGAAATTAAGGAAGAAGAAAACCATGGTACAATGGAAGTGACATTTTCTGCTGATGTCACCGTAGTTGATACATCAATGGTTGTGGTCGATCCCATTACAGAAGGAACCAAGGTTTCAGTATTGCTCATGGAGACACCCAAGTTGTTAGTCACAGCTGTGGTTGCCCCTGATCCAGTCAGAGCAACAGACTGAGTAGGTATGCTATTGTCAGTGCCAGCGGAGACAAAGGAAGAATTAAGAGATGACACAGATGGAGTTCCTATTTCTGCCGATGTTAGCAGAGTAGACAAACTCATAGTCTTGTTAGATTCTGTTAGACCTAAAGCAGATGTACTTGTAACTGAAAATGCCTCACTTGTAGCTTTACTAAATGAAACTGGAAGACTTGTAGTAGGTAACATGGTCTGAGTTTCAGACATAATAACAGTGTTGCTGTCACTGACAGCAGAAACAGATAACGTTGTACGCAATGGCAAGTTTGGAGTTACTGTTGCTGAAGATGTCAGCAAAGTAACCAGGCTGGCAGCTGTATTAGAGTCTGTTACAGCTGCAGTAGATGTATCAGTAACTGACAATGTCTCACTAGCAGTTGTACTAAATGAGATAGGAAAATTTGTAGTTGCTGGAAACATGGTCTGAGCTGTTGATCCTGACAGTATATTTATATTAGTAACAGATGAAACTGTGAGCAAAGTTGTACTGAGAGTTTCCGTTTCCTCAATTCTTGGATACATTGTTAGGACACCAGTAGTGACAGCTTCGGTTATGGATGGAACCAAAGTACTTGTAACGTTTTCTGAACTGCTAACCTTTGCATTTAAACTATCTGTTACATCAGTAGCCATCTGCGATGTAAGAAATGTAGAGTCCTGATATCTGTCAGCATAAGTGTAACTGAAAACAGAAGAGTTAAAAGATGAAGATATACCTGTACTAGTTGTATCTGTTAATCTTACTGTAGATGATACGTTAACAGATGAAGGTTTACCTGCAGTAATTACTTCTGTTGATGTCATTGTAGATGATATGTCAGGAAATGTACTCAATTCTTTTACATGTGGAATTAATGTATTAGTAACTAATAGTGTTCTGGTAATAGCTGTTCTAGATTCTGTAACAGCTGGAGAAATGACATCTGTAACTGATAATGTCTCTGTATTAGCTGTACCAGCTGAGACAAGAAAACTTTCATTTGTGGGTAAAACGGTACGAGTTATAGTAATATTATCTGTGTTGGTGTCAGTTACAGCAGAAATAAAGGAAGTACTAAGTGATGACATGCCTGGAATTACTGTTGTTGCTGATGTCAGCAGAGTTCCTTGTCTAGTGGCTAAGGTAGATTCAGTTAAATCTACAACTGCTGTATCTGTTACTAGCGATGTCTCAGTGAAAGTTGTACTAAATGAGATGGGAAGACTTGTTGATAACATAGTCTGAGGTGCAGGTACAGTAGCTGTGCTGGTGTGAGTGACAGCAGAAACAGAAGTACTAAGTGATGACATGGCTGGGGATACTGTTGTTGCTGATGTCAGCAGGGTGCCCAGGCTAGTAGTCATGTTTGTGTCTGATTCAGTGCCAAAAGATGTATCTGTAACTGACAATATCTCACTAACAGTTGTGCTAAATGAGGTAAGAAACTTTGTAGCTGTTGGTAATTTGGTCTGATATGCTGATTCAGTGAGTATACTGGCAACAGTGATAGATGAATCTGTGACCAAAGATGTGCCAACAGTTGCTATTTCTTCACTTCTTGGAGACATTGTTTGGGTAACAATTGTGAAAGATTCAGTTACAGATGGTACCACTGTAAAGGAAATAAAGGAAGTACTAAGTGACGTTGGCTGTCCCATTGTTAGAGAGCCACTAGTTGAAGTAGTGATTTGGAAGTTGGTGTTAGAGGAAACACTTGGATGTGTTGCTAATTCACCAGATAGCAGGGATGTGGTGGCAGTGGAAGTATTGGCTTCATTAATGACAGAAAATAAAGACAAAAGTAAAGATGAACTTTGAGCCACAGTTTCCAATGCTGCTGACATTTTTGCTGCGCTAATGGATGTGTTGAACTGTGCTGTAGATGAAGCAGATTTCTCTGTCACTGATGAAGTGCTTATAACAGAAGAGTTTATGACTGGACTCAATGTGGTATTCATATCCACTGATGTTATAAATTGATTATTTGTATTTGTTTTAATTTCAGGACTAAGTGAAGAAAGTTTATCAGCAGTGATGCCTATCGTTGTTTTAAAATTTGATATTGTAGTTTTAAATTCAGTGGCTGAACCAGTTTTAGGGGTAGCTGAAAGCGAGGAGATAATCATAGGGGCAGAACCCATAGAAAGACTAGCAGAAGTAGTCGTATGAGGGATTGATAGCACTGATGTAAATTTAACAAAATTGCTAGATTTAGGGGTTGCCAAAGAAGATAATTCAGTTGCAGAAGAAGTGCAGATTATATTCGGATTAAATGACGGAGTAAGGGTAGCAATAGTTTCTAAACTGACTGGAAAAATGACAGGGCTACTTGTGGTTCTACTTTCAGATGTGGTTTTTACAGAGTTTTCCATTTCAGATATAGCAGTGAAAACAGTTGGTTTAGCTGAATCATTAGCATTTGTTGTCTGTAATAATCCAGTCAAACTTGCAATGCTGGGCATTGTTGCAGGCTCTGTAATTAAAGTAGCAGATGCAGTACTATATGAAAGGTTTGAAACTGTACTTGGAGACATTTTTGTCTGCAAAAACTCAGTCCTGGCAGACATATTCATTTCTATCTTTGGAGTAGAAGGACTATTTTTAACAGATGTAAAGTATGACATACCTACAAAATTTGTTGTGTTTAAGGTTCTTGCACTTTCTTGTAAGGTTCTTGCACTTTCCAACAGTTTTGGCAAAGTTGTTAAACCATTCAAAGTGATATTCTCAAAACCAGAAGAATTAGATAGACTATTTATTGTGGAAGTACTGAAAAGATCAAGGTTTTGTGCAGTATTCACAGTGTTTGTACTCGGTTTTAGAGGAAGAGATGTGATGCCAACAGATGAAGTAGTTACAGACGCTGGTTGTAAGAACCTGCCTGTTATTCCTGATGTACTGGTAATTGTGTCACTAACTGAAGTACTATGTAAAGGATTTATTTCACTAAAGGCAGATGTTTTAACATCAGTTATGGTCATAGCTATTGTAGTTAGAGGGGCATTTGATGATGTAGATAGTGAATTATTAGAACTGGTTGGATTTATTTCTGGATTCATTGTTGCTCCTGTTTCTAGTAATGTTTGCAAAGATGTAATCCCTGAAAGAAATAACCCTCCTATTGTGGTTGCAGCTGTGGTGGTAGCTGTGTCACTAACTGAAGTACTATGTAATGAAATTGTTTCTATGAAGGAGGAAGTTGTAATGTCAGTTATAGTAACAGCTGTTGTAGTCAGAGGGACATTTGGTGAGGTAAGTGGTGAATTATCAGAACTGGTTGAATTAATGTCTGGTTTCATTGTTGTTCCTGTTTCTAGTAATGTTTGGAAGGATGTAATCCCTGAAACAAATTCTCGTTCTGTTGTGGTTGCAGTGGTGGTAGTAATTGTGTCACTAACTGAAGTACTATGTAATGAAATTGTTTCTATGAAGGAGGAACTTCTAGTATCAGCTATAGTAACAGCCATTGTAGTTAGAGAGACATTTGGTGATGTAACTGGAGAATAATCAGAACTGTGTGGATTAATATCTGGTTTTATTGTTGTTCCTGTTTGTAGTAATGTTTGCAAAGATGTAATCCCAGAAAGAAATTCTCCTCCTGCTGTGGTTTCAGTTGTGGTAACTGTGTCACTAACTGAAGCACTATGTAATGGAATTGTTTCTTTAAAGGAAGAAGTTGTAATGTCAGTTATAGTAACAGCTGTTGTAGTCAGAGGGGCATTTGGTGATGTAAGTGGTGAATTATCAGAACTGGTTGAATTAATGTCTGGTTTCATTGTTGTTCCTGTTTCTAGTAACGTTTGGAAAGATGTAATCCCTGAAAGAAGTTCTCCTCCTATTGTGGTTGCAGTAGTGTTAGTAATTGTTTCACTATCTAAAGTACTTTGCAATGAAATTGGTTTTTGAAAGGAGGAAGTTGTAATGTCAGTTATAGTAACAGCTGTTGTAATAAGAGGGACATGTGTTGATGTAACTGGTAAATTATCAGAACTGGTTGGATTTATGTCTGGTTTCATTGTTGTTCTTGTTTCTAGTAATGTTTGCAAAGATGTAACCCCAGAAAGAAATTCTCCTCCTATTGTGGTTGCTGTTGTAATGATAACTGAAGTACTATGTAATGTAACTGTTTCTTTAAAGGAGGAAGTTGCAGTAATAGCTGTTGTAGTTAGAGGGACATTTGTTGATGTGACTAGTGAATTATCAGACCTGGATGAATTAATGTCTGGTTTCATTGTTGTTTCTGTTTGTAGTAATGTGTCCTTGGATGTAATCAATGAAAGAAGTTTTTGTCCTTCACTGGAAGTTGCTGATATGTCTGAAACAGGAGACATGCTTAAGAGATTTATATTTGCATGTGCTGTTGTTGTGAGTGTTGTTTCAGTTACTGCAGATGTGTGGATGAGTGTTGTGTTCAACAGTCCAGTGATATTTGTGCTGTAACTTGATATCAACATAGTGACATCACTGGTGCTGACAGCCTCTGTGACTGTCATCAAGGGCAAGCTGTAAGTATTTGGTGTAGCTTTTGTTTCATATGAAGAAATTGACTGCAGATCACCTTTAGTGTATGCAACTGTTTCATTCTGAGTGGCATGTAGGTTTGCTGTCATTGTTGCTTGAAAAGCTGTGGAATTTTTGTTAATGCTATTAGCAGTAGAGGAATCTGGTACAGTAACCAAATTTGTGGAAAAAACAATTGGTGTTGAGGCAGTCAGAGTTGTCTGTAATGTTTCAGATAGAATTGTTGAATTGGTGATGGTGCTTATAACTGTTGTCGTAATATAATTCCTAGGTATTGTTCCTGTTTGTATGGCTGTCAGTAAAGTTGTGACATTAATAGTTGTGTTGCTCTCAGTCATAGCCGGGGAAGATGAAACAGTAAAGTGACTAGTTGCTGTTAATGGACTCATAAATGATGAAGAGGAAGGAGTGCTCATGAGATCACTTTTAAGTGTTGTCTGTGATGTGGCACTTGCAGATATATCCATAACATGTTCGGTTACACTAGTAGGAGCTAGCACATTTGTGCTGCCTATGCCTGTCATTCGACTTGAAACGTTAGGTGATTGGGAAGTGTAACTCAGTCCACTGGAATCAGAGTCATTTGTTACTGACAGACTACTTTCTGACTTTGTTGACCATGGGAGTGTGTTTCGTGCAGCAGTAGAAGAAGTAGAGACTATCACAAAAGGTGTAATTGCATTAGTTGTAAATATGGCAGTTTGTGCTGTTACTCCTGTTGATGTTGTTAGAGTTGGAGGGCAATATGTTATAATGTCCTGCGCAAAACCACTATAGAAACCTACTAAAAAGAAAACAAAAATAAAGTTAGTTGGTGGAGTAAATTGCTCACCACACATACAGAGCATACTGGCATTGTTCTATCTACATTACTACCCTGTTGTATGTATTATTACTATGACAACTGTATAGTATGTGATAGTAAATATTAAAACTAATAAGGACACTGTACTTCACCGGTACTTGCCTCACAATGCTACATCATGAAAGACTGCAATCATTTTACTTAATCCTTCTTCTACAGTTTGTGTCTTCTGAAGATGACTGAATTTGGTGCAAAAAACATGTTATTGCAACAATATATACTATATTGCAATCACTGGTGGAAAAAAATTAACTGGATAAGCCCACAGAATACTCACTGTCTGCTTGTAACTTGCAAATGGAGACTATGGGAATCAAACCATGGACTACTGCAGGGTATGATTCTAGCAGCACATAGTCTTAAATCTCTGCAACAGACTGCCATACTGAATCTTGATATTTGTGAACAATATGTTATAAAAAACAAACAAAGCCAGTGGTAATCTCCAAAAGAATTTATGTGTTAGCGCTTTCGTTGAACAAAATAATCCAACTTCTTCTGACATAAAATACAATTATACAACAACCCCCCATTAATATTCAAAAACATGTATGCTGATTGGTCAGTGTGCATGTTGTAAATCCGAGTTATAGTAATGGAAAAAGGTCCGGTTGCCCAGACTTTTTCCATTACTATAACTCTTACAGCAACACTGTCTCGCTATGTTAAACGAGTTTAACATATTAACATAGCAAGACAGTTTGTAAAAAGCAACGGAGATCTTGCTTTCTCTGTTGCTTTTTTCAAAACTGCCTCGCTATGTTAAATGGGTTTAACATAGCGAAACAGCTTTAAAATAAGCAACAGAGATTCTTCATTGCTTTTTTTAAAGCTGTCTTGCTATGTTAAACCCATTTAACATAGCAAAACAGTTTGTAAAAAGCAACGGAGATCTTGCTTTCTCCATTGCTTTTGCCCACAGCTCTGATTACTCCATAGGCATACGCATGCGCAGTACATCAGAACTGCCGCAGAATACCAGACAGCTGTGGAAGGGCAGCAAGGAGGCATTATACAATGCCATTATTTAAGAAAAGTAATTATTTTTTTCTTAAATAATGTCATTGTATTATAGCAATAAACCACGCCTGGGTGTGGGTAATGCTGGATTTACTCACAGTTGGCTTTGTTTGGCCACTCGGGCTTTGCCCTCATGACCAAACCACACCAACCGTGGGTAAATCCAGCATTACCCACACCCAGGCGTGGGTTATTGCTATAATAATCCATTCCTTTTAAAATGTTTCAACAGGAAATGACATCAACAATAAATGACATCACAGATAATCTAATTACTCATAAAAATATATACTTGTAAGATGCAATATTTATATAAAAAACTAGTAAAAATATTTTCATATAAAATCATTATAACTATGAAAATCAATATATGTACAAAAATTACCTCCCAAACAAAAAAGCAAAAGTAAAATCAACTTTTTACCTTTCAAGTGCTTTCAACTTTAAAATGCATTTCAAAGAGCAATGCTTCATTGAGACCAGGAAAAACAGAAGCATTTAATTTAAGTTGCCAATATAATTCTCTACTTTCTAAAAATAATTGCCATGGACCACCCCTTTTGTTTTTTATTACTTGCTCAACAAGCATATATTCAAAGGAATGAAATTCATATTCTATGACATGTCTAGCCATGGCGTTATTAGCGTTGCGCCTGCCTATGCTGTACCGGTGTTCATAAATTCTATCTTTAAGGTGCCTCTCAGTCTTTCCAATATAAAAAGCAGCACAGCACTGGCATAAAGCAATGTAAACAACCCCAGCACTCTCACAATTACATCTGCCTTTCAAATGATAAATGGTGACAAATGATTTTTATATGAAAATATTTATACTAGTTTTATCAGTTTATTAGTTTTGTCTTTTTGGTTTTTCAGTTTATTTTTTATGGCTAGTGGTTTGTCTCCTGTTTCTCCCAATATGTTTTCTCTTGATTCTAATGGCCCCATTGAGGCGAATGCTGTGGGGAACCTTACAGCTTTGATCCAACAGCTATCGACTATAGTGGGTGATTTGGCTGCAAAGATGGATCGCTGTTGTGCTGTATCCACTAGTAATGGTGCTACTCATGCAGTGAATCACCCTGTGATTGTGGATTCTTCTGTTTCTGGCACCATTTCTGATTTAACAATTTTACCTTCTGGACAAATGTCTATACCAAATAATCACTCTGAGTGTATCTCCAGTGACTAATGGACATACTTCAGGTAATGTAGTTATCCCTTCTCTCATAAACTGTTTGAGTGAACCAATAAGCCTGCTTAATGTGACTGCAGTACATGGTTCTATAAATAATGGACTATCAGATCATCTCAATATTGTTGACAATCTAAAATTATTTGATGTCAAGCTGTACAAATTTTAAAAATTACAGCTTGAGATATTGTACCTCGAAGAATGTATTTCAAGGTGCCAGATTCCTAAAGGACTACGCCAATGGAGATTTCCAATGGGGGTTGTGCGAGATTCTCCATTTCACCAGGAACTTCTACAGCTCTTTGATTCACAGGGCTGTGAATTTTTACATCTTTTGGTTAGGAATTACAAATCTGAAATGGAAGTTTTGAAATCTGAATTGACTGATTTGGAATCTTCAATAGTTGGGGATGCAGACTTTGCTAGATACAGATTTGACTATCAGCGTATCTTTAGCAGTATTGGTAGTGCTTTAATTAAATTGAAAGGTACTAAAATTAAAAAGTTGGAAAGGGATCGACTTGATTATTTGAACCAAAAGGCTTATCCCCATCTAGTTCCATTGATTCTGGGAATGTTAATAATGCCCTGAACACCCTTAATAGTCCGTTGGTTGCTTCCAGGACTGAAGTTAACATTAATATTCATGAAAACGCCATTCCTGACATACGACGTAGTGAACGACTACGAGAGTGCACAGTTAACTCAGGAAATGATAGCTCTATCAATGATACTGGAGACCAGGATTTTCAGGATGTAAGGAGACAAGATACTCAGTACCCGAATAATCACCCTTCGTACAACAGGCAGCAGAGGAAGAACAAGAGACGGAGTAGGTAGTGTTTTGTGAGGATTCTCTCAACTCCAATGGTGTTATAAACAACTAGCTGCCTAGACCACAGATTTCAACAAATTCGACAGGTGACTTTAAAATATATCATTTTTCCATGTACAATCTCTCCCCTCTACTTGTTGAACTTTTAGCTAAAGGACTCACATTTGTACCATCTAGGAAAGCTGATTTAGCAAGTACCTTATTGGATTTGAAAATTTTTACTCACAAACTTAATTTAATGTTGTTATTTGGTAACAATACTTCCATTCCACAACATTTCCGTGTTTCCAGTGTATTTAATCCCTTTCTACATAATAATGTTGCCATGTTCGAGAAAATTTGCGAGTTGGATATTAGAAATACATTGTGTTTTGATAACATCAAATGAATGCCCTGAATGAGCTTAGGAATGCTGACATTAGAATTATAAAACCTAATTGGGGGGGGGGGGGACAGCCTTGTTTTTATGAATCAGGATGATTATGTTGACAAGATTTTGGATATATTATACTCAGATGCTTATGCTGAAGTTTCATTGAATGAGTATAATGGGGCATGTCAACGTATTAGATCCAATATCAATGACTTATTTATAGATTCCAGAGTAGATATTAATGTTTTTATTTATTTAAACATTTTAGCTCCTATTATCCTGACTATATCGAGCCTTCCTAAGCTCCACAAAAGTGAAATTAATCCACCTTTGCATCCCATTGTTAATGGGAGAAATTATATAACATATGGTTGTGTGAAGTATGTTAATAGTTTGCTGCAGAAATATTTGAAAACTGTACCCCAGATATGTCGTGACTCCTGGGACTTCATAAAATGTTTGAACTTCCTGACCTTTGTGACGGATTAGAATTTCCTAACTATAGACGTTAGGGATTTATATACTGTGATACCGCAAACTTTGGGTATTGCTTGGGTTAGGGAGTTTTTAATGAAAAAGGGTACCCCAGGAGATGAGATAGATTTGATTGAGCACTTGCTCGATATTGTTCTTTCTAATAATTTTATCTTCTTTAATGGTTGTTACTATTTGCAAAAATCAGGGGTGGCAATGGGTTTCCCATGTGGGGGGAGATTTGCGAATAGTGTGATGGCTTTTTGGGAGGAAGAATATTTGTTCAAATGTGACACCTTTAAACATGTTGTCTGGTATACGAGATTTTTGGATGCTATTTTTATTATTTTCAAAGGTGATAGTAGTCAAGCAGTAATGTTTGTGGATGAAATTTCAGAATTAACTGATTTTTTAAACTTCACCTTTGAATTTGGTACTGAATCTATTTTTAATTTGGACATTTTCCTCTCCAAACACCTTTTGAATTCGAGATATGTACCCAAAATTTTCAGGAAAGCTGCATATTCAAATAACTTTTTAGACTACGAGAGCAACCACCCCTTCTACCAGAAGAAGGTGGTGGTTAAGGGCCAGTTAGTGAGGTCGGCCAGAATGGTCACCCTCAATGATGATTTTGTATTTGAATGTGAACATTTGAGAAGGATGTTTTCAGCTAGGTCCTACCCCACCAAATTTTTAACCTCTATTATTGATGAGGTGGTTACTAAGAGATTGTCAGGTTGGTTTAAACTCCTGTTGAATGGAGAACCAATGACTACTGACACCAGCCATGTAGGTATTCTTGATGAGGTGGTCACGACTACTATTGATACCAACATTGATTATATATTGAAATTCAACACCCCTTATTCTTTAGACGCTGGACGTTTAAGGAATATACTTGTTAAGAATTGGGTTTTATTGACAGAAGATACTTCATTTAGAAAGAAGTTAGCAAATGATTTTCAGACGTGGCCCCAATCTTAAGAATTTATTAGAAAATCCAAATGTTTATCACAGTGCTAGATTTGGTATGTTTACATGTGGGTGCTGCAGAACTTCCCATCTCATTAAAGTGTCAAATAGGTTTTGTATTGCTGACACCATTTATCATTTGAAAGGCAGATTTAATTGTAAAGGTGTTGGGGTTGTTTACATTGCTTTATGCCAGTGCTGTGCTGCTTTTGATATTGAAAAGACTGAGAGGCACCTTAAAGATAGAATTTATGAATACCGGTACAGCATAGGCAGGCGCAACGCTAATAACGTCATGGCTAGACATGTCATGGAATATGAAGGTCATTCCTTTGAATATATGGTTGTTGAGCAAGTAATAAAAATCAAAAGGGGTGGTCCATGGCAATTATTTTTAGAAAGTAGAGAATTATATTAGCAACTTAAATTAAATACTTCTGTTTTTCCTGGTCTCAATGAGCATTGCTCTTTGAAATGCATTTTAAAGTTGAAAGCACTTGAAAGGTAAAAAGTTGATTTTACTTTAGCTTTTTTGTTTGGGAGGTAATTTTTGTACATATATTGATTTTCATAGTTATAATGATTTTTATATGAAAATATTTATATTATTTATTATATAAATATTGCATCTTACAAGTATATATTTTTATGAGTAATTAGATTATCTGTGATGTCATTTATTGTTGTCATTTCCTGTTAAAACGTTTTAAAAGGAATGGATGATTTCTATGTTGTGTCTGAAGAAGTTAAATTATTTTGTTCAATGAAAGCGCTGACACATAAATTGTTTTGAGATTACCATTGGCTTTGTTTGTTTTTTTTATCAGTTTATTAGTTTTGTCTTTTTGGTTTAACAATATGAAGTTACATGGTGGAGTAAATTGCTCACCACACAAGCAGAGCATACTGGCATTGTTATTTCTACATTATTAGCCAGCTGTGTACTACTATGACATCTGTAGTGATAGTAAATACTAAAAAATATAAGGTCACTATAGTTTACCAAAGCAAATCATATTAATTTCTTCTAGACTACCGTAGTTTACTGACAATTCCCTCGCAAGGCTACATCATGAAAGGGTACAGTGATTTTATTAAACCCTTGCTCTACAGTTCACATCATTCTGAAAATGACTGAATTTGGTGCAAAAATATTATTGCAACAATGTACACTATATTGCAATGACTTGTGGAAATGTATTAACTGAGTAAGTCCATAGAACACTCAATGCCTTGTTGTAACCTGTAAATGGAGACTATGGAATATCAAACCAAGGCAAGGACTACTGCAAGGTATGACTGCAGCAGCCCATAGTCTTAAAGTTCTGTGTCAAACTCACAGATTTAACAGATTTAGCTTGCAACAGACTGCCAGACTGAATACTGATTTTGTTTCACTCAAAGAGGCTTTTAAAGTCATAACAACCTGATGTGGTGCTATGACAATCTTCTGACAAAATCTGTATCTTTATGTTCTGAAGTCTTAACTTGCTGGCATTTTATTTTACTTATTGTTTAAGTAACTTGCTTGGGGCCATATGGATCCTTGTCAACGATGATGTGGGTAACAGACAAATAATGGTCAATTAAAATATGCATAATTTGTTGCATTTATCTAGTTTATGCAGAAGCAATATAAATAAGCTGTTTCAAGACCACAGAAACCTAGAATGCCATCTTACCTATCACACCACAATGACTGGAGGCAACATAGTAACTTCATGGTAAGATGGCTCATGGCTCTAGGGTCTTTATTTCACTTTTGAGCTGATCTGCATGGGCTTTAGTATAGTCTCCCTATGTTTGCATAGATTTTTCTGGTTTCTACTGAGCTTCCCAAAACATGCTGCATGATATATAACATACCTCTCACATGCCTCTCATTATGAGAAATGAGTCTTAACAAATATACCTTCCTCACAGTTTTATATAGAAAGGATCTGTTGCACATTCAGTCTGAAGAACCTTTTTTAACTGATATCCAAGGTAAATAATATTGAATCATATTAATTCATCAAAATAATGTAGAAATATAAAGTAACACATTTTAACCTTCCTATGAGCTTCCTTGTTAAAGTTGTTAGTAACATATTTGTAAGTTTGTAAGTGTTCCACATTTTGCACATTTGTTCCATGGAGATGGAAGGTTAAGAGCTATGATATATGGGTCTATTGTGTATGACCGAACCACCCTAGTATTAAATATAAAACACCAACAAAATAAGTTTGATCATACACAATAATGAACACAAACCAATACATAAACAATAATATCAACAGAGGAAAACTATTTCCTCTCTCAATACTAAAACTAAATCCCCCATAACACTAGCCTCAGATTTGTCCAAATAATAGCAGTGTTATGGGAAGATTTTAATGACGTGAAGGTGTAGGGTTTGGATTGGGAGAAGGGGGAACTTTAGGGTTATGATTAGCACCCTTTACTAAAGAGGCCAGGGGGTACTACCTTAGTAATCAATGCTAACCATAACCATAACCCTAACACTGGCCCTTCCCCCAACCCTAACCCTATACCTTAACATCATTAAAACCTTCCCATAACACTGCCACTACACAAGACAGACTCAGACACACAAACGTTCATAAACACACATAAACAACACTACATCTGTCCCCTAACCCTTACCCTAAAATACACAAACTCACATACAGACACATACACTCATCCTTCACTCATCCCCGACCCTAACCCTAACTCACATACATACACACACTACACACATACACACACACACACACACACACACACACACACACACACACACACACACACACACACACACACACACACACACATACACACACACACACACACACACACACACACACACACACACACACACATGCTCTGACCCCCCAACCCCACTTACCTGTCTCAACATATACCATCAACATATCCACTGTTCAGCCATTTATACCATCAACATTAAATTACACTCCTGCATTTGTCGAACAAAAGTTTGGTGCAGGCGAAACATAAAAAAAAAAAATATATATATATATATATATATATATATATATATATATAAAGAGAGAGAGAGGGGTATGTAAACACATACACACATATATATATATTAAATAGATATACATGGGGTTTAATAAAATTTATGTAGGCATTGTGTAAAGCCTACATGGATGGTACCATGGCCGTGTATGTGGAACCCCCTCAGCAGTGCACCATGCATATTAATGAAGATGTGTTACTGAGGGAGAGCTGTGTAACACTGTTATTGAATCAGTGTAGGGAGTGTGTTACTGTCCAGAGATAAGTGACACACCTCCTGCACTGTCAAAGTGCTGGATATCAATCTAGGCATATGTAATAAAAAGTTTAATTTGTTTTTTTCTTTTTTTGTGCTTGCACTGCAGCGCAGTGAGCAGCAATGGACATGTGCCAGACATATAAAAATAGAAACCGGATGCATTTAATTATGAGTGTAAAGGTCAAGTTTAAGGATAGCAGAGTGGGCTTGCATGGTGCAGCACAGTGCTTACCAGTGTTGCACCACACAAACCCACTGCACCACGCAAACCCACTGCACCACACAAACTCGCTGCACCACGCAAACCTTGTCTGGTCTTCTTAAACTTGACCTTTGCGTACTGCAGCACAGCGCTTACCAGTGCTTAAATGTTGCAGAGAGGCATATGTAAAAGTATAGCAGAATTCTACATGTCCACATAGCCAAATGGCTGTTAGAGTGACAGCCTTATGTGCAGTAGGTGCAGGGTTTGAATACACAGATTATTAAGAATTTATTTTGCAAATACAAATGATGCCAATTAATTTTAAATTCTGCTTTGCTGTGCTCAGCTAAGCTTTGCTAAGCACAGCTAAGCCTTGCCAAGCACTGCCTAAACAAGGAATGTTTTAGCAGTACGTAAGTCATTTGCGCTTTGCTAAGCATTATGAAGCACTGCTAAGCAATGCCCATTTAAGCATTGCTCAGCCCAGCTAAGTGGGTTTGTGCACCGCTAAGCAGTGCCAGTCTAAGCACTGCTCAGCTGTGCTCAGCGGGTTTCCGCAATGCTAAGCCACGTGCAGCATATTTGAAAATTGCCCAAATGTGGTAAAGGGTGGGAAAACAGGCTTATGTAAGTGCAACAGGTGGGAATACAGCAGAACCAGTTGGAGTTTGAACCTGGCAGGAGCTATGGCAGGTGTTGGAGAAGGTGCAAGCTTCTGGGTGCAACAGTGGGGCATTCTGGAGTCCAAGGTCATGGTTGGACTCCTTGTAAAAGACCATGACATCTGGCTGCTGCAGGGCCAGTACCTGGGATCAGAGTACAAGTCTGAAGCCTGGGACCGGCTGGCATGTGATCTCACCAGTGCTACAGGTAAGGTGAGCAGGTCTATCATTATTTTGATGACCTGAAGCAATGGAAGAGGGGACTTCTGGACACCTGGGTCCAGGATGCTAGAGATGGGAATGCCCCTCAAGTTTGTAAGTACTGTTTGCATTGTTTTACCAATACCTAAGCTGAATGTGTGATAGACAGGTACATATAATAGTGTGCTTCTCTCCCTACAGCTGCAGAGGAGAGAGCTCGCAATCTAAAGGCCCATGCAGGGCATATGGCCAAGTTGTGTTGTGACTGTGGTGAGTACAGATGTATCTTGCTATCTACAGTCATGTAAGCAAGAAGAATTAATGTATTAACTGCCATTAGGTATATACAGTTTTGATTGTACTGCAAGGAATGTGGTCATAGAGCTGGTCTGCAATAAGTGAGGAATACCAGGTGTAGTTCAATAAAGATGAAAGCATGAACCTGAGAATGTTAAGGAAATAAAGTATCTACTGCATAAATTGTGGAATTACAGCTGTATTGCAACACCTGCATAATATGAACTGTTCTGCAATAAAGACTGGAAAAATATACCAATCACTGCATGAAGTCACCCCTAATAAAGCTGTGTTTTGCAATATGTGTGTATTTTGACCTGTTGTTCATGAAACCGAGTATTATATCTGCTGTGAACTAAAAACACAAAGAATACTACTAAGTGAGTGAAGGTTACCTAATAAAGAGTGTTCTGTTAAACTGTACCTGTGGAGGTGTATTACAAGATATAATGAATTATGATATTTGTTCTGCACAAAGATCTGAAGCAATAATAGCAACAGCCATGGTATATTGTGTATATCAGTACTGTCTTGTGTTAACCATTGCATTTAATTTTCAGCTATATGCATTGCTGCTCTGAGGTACGATGCTGCAAGCAAGTATGAAACTGTAATGGCTGTAGACTGCAAATATACCATCTGCAACTGTATATGGTTCAGGTAGCCAACCCAGCACTCCAATATGGTTTGTACACATCACAGATATTTCCACCCACTAGGGGTATATAGTGTACACCTGCATTCTACGTATTAATATGCAGTTCACCTACTATCTCTATCATGCATGAATCACATGCATGTGTCTTCAACTGTTAGTGCAGTCCCATATAGCAATCTACTTCTATAACTAGGTCATACTTTGTTAGCAGATGAGATCTAGGCAAATATCAGTCAATCAATCAATATGCAGCAGTAGCTCAGTAGCTCAGTTTGATAAATGCTAGGTCTGGTGTACGTTTTGTCACACACAGACCAGGGTTCGAGTCCAGTGACAAGTACTAGTAAATATTATTGAATCACTTATGTATTGTTAACAGATGTTCTCCCCACAGGAATTACAGGTAAATAAATGGCTGCAGTAGCCCTTAGAGTGGGTTAATAATTTGTGTGTTCAGATGTAACAGAGTGTTAATAGCATTGCTCAGCAATGTGATAAGACTTCAAAAAATAAAGGCAAGTACAATACTAATAAAAGTTGATACAATAAATAAAATGTGTAATCTTGCTATAGCTGTATGCCTGGTGTGTCTGTGAATGTCTCCTAATAGTCTGTGCATTATACATGTCTCTCAAGTGTCACGCTGTCACAGACTGCGATCACTGTTGCCTAATCCCTCTGTCATATCATGGAAATTACTTATGTCAATAGCACAGTCACACTACATCACTACATCAGTCCACAGTACACTTTGCTAGTCCTATCTGTCCCCCTGACATATAATAGTCCTTTGCAGTTGTGTACCTGTAGGTGTTACAGCTTGGCCCATACTGTCCCATGCGGATAGCTTGAGAGGTATGTACATGCTACAGAGACTATAGGGCACATGTATACATAAAGGAAGGGCAGACCTGTAGAGTATATAAGAGTACTGTTGCAAACAATATAGACTATATTGGTATTAATGGACTATATTTCTCTCTCCCCCCACCGCTTATCTGCATCATAATTTATTATTGTTATACATCAATTATGGTTTACTATTAACATATGTTCTTCTCAAAATGTTATGTTAGGCCTTGTATTTTATTA
Source organism: Protopterus annectens (assembly GCF_019279795.1). Classification (NCBI taxonomy): domain Eukaryota; kingdom Metazoa; phylum Chordata; order Ceratodontiformes; family Protopteridae; genus Protopterus; species Protopterus annectens. Next base: position 589,972,783 of record NC_056739.1, read on the forward strand.
TTGTTATGTATTACAATGGTTGCATACTAACATACCTTGTTGAATTACCTATGTTGTTGGCCTTATACTGTAACTGTTACTGGCATGCTGTTACTATACTGACTGCTATCTCACTTACTGTTGTGTTCCATATACTATGTAGTGTTATGTTACTGGGTTATTTGTAACATTCTGGCATCCTGCTATAAATATCTAAATGTTATGTTCATTGCTAACCTATACACTTTGAAATACCTCAACACCATAGCTTGACTGGGTAGGTCAGTGCCTGGTGATCTGCCTACCCTACTTCAGCTGGCAGTGGCACCGGGTCCCAGCATGTCTGGGACCCACGCCAGTGGTGCCCCCTCTGCTGGCCCTGCATCACCTATGGGTGGACCTGCCTCAAGGGACATGGCCCATCCCCTGCAGGAGCAGGGGTGAATGGGGGTTGTCACCCAGGATCAGCTAACAGTGATGGTGTGCAGGATCATGCATTGTGGCTATGGGAATTGTCTGTGCCAGATTGGGGGCAGACTGGCCAACCTGGAGGGGCATGGTGGCCCAATGCCCAGCCCCCAGCATAGCCACCTTCGAGGCAGTGAAAGAGTAGTGTTGACTGCCCATGGGAGGCGACCTCAATCTTACTTTTGCTGTCTGGGAGCACATGACTTTCTGATTCCACAACAACTTCCCTGTCCAAGGTGTTTACCCTCCTCATGTGTCACACATTGCCCATGTATGCCATCTTGTTTGTCTTGTCCATGCAAATGCAACCTCTCCTACCCAACTTACCTCCCTACATGTGCCTATATTCCTTACCAAACATTCCACTCTCACCTTATTAAAAAAAAATGGGCATCTGTCCCACAAAAAGATATTGCCCCATACATAGCTCTCCATTTCACACCCATGTCCACTGGACACACTTAACCATTACATGAATCAATCAACATGTTTATGTTGCCCTCAAAGGCTCCAAATTCCAAATCATCTACAACCTGCACAGTTGTTGCTCTACAAGAAATGGAGAGCTATGGTCCTTTCCTACACCCATCCTGCACATCTCTACCTGCCTTTCAGTATGTTTTCCCCCTGCTTGCCCCCATTTCAACACTTTCCTATTACCCCTGTTTTCTTTTCTTTTTTAAAATTAGAGCGGGTGTAAGCAGAGCTAAGTGGAGTGCCGAGCAAAACTGTGCAAAGCCACTTAAAAGTGCCTTAATCACCTTCTGTGTTTCTGACCCTGTGAGACACATCTGCAAAATAATCACCCCTGCCAAGTCTCTAACCCAGGCCCCTGTCAACTACAGCATACTGCATTAGCCCCAAGAAACAAAGAAGGTGGAAAGTAACTGAGTGTACAAAGCACAAATAACTGAGAAAAAACACTCAGTCAGGCACACTGGTTACCAGGAAAGTACAAAAATCCACGAACTACCAAGGTAAAAAACAAGTTCTTTAATGTTCTAATACACCACACAGATTTAGCACTTTCATTCCACAAGGGAACTTCATCAGAATTCATCACTGCATTAGCCCACTAGGCCACTCAGCTCTGAAGTAAACAGGTGTTTCCATAAACTTAATCCTGATTGCCAATGACACACTGCATGTACATATAATGGAAAAATTAGCAGTATACTTGGCGCGATGTAGACACCAAACCAGTACACAGCCAAATAACTCATGATGGATGGATGTGAGGCCTGGGATAGCAGGTATAGCTGTCAACTGCATACTCCTGCAGAATATCCACATTTGTGCCACCCACGTTTGGCACAGTTGTCATAAACCTTTTCTGTTTACTAAAGTACTGACAAATCAGTGCAGATTGCAGTTAGAAAATCATAACAGACAGTTCAGTGTCACACATCATACCCATCCAAACACACATGCTAATGCAAATCCTGTGCAACAGATTGTATGCATGCACATATATCTTGCAAATACACCTGCTGCAATATTGACTCAGTAGCTCAGTCTGTTAAATTCCTAGCATGCTGTACATTTTGCCACCCACAGTCCTGGGTTCGAATCCACCGTGTTGCACTTCAATTACATGCTTGTGAATACAAAAAATAATGACTGAGTCCTACAATTTTAACCAAAACAAGTTGTTGTTGCTGCATTCACTGCTACCCATGTTAGCACAACAAAGACCTGTAGGTACAAATATGTATAGGTTACCTATATGTCACCTAACACTCTCTGATTGGTACTGTTACATAACATATGTACTTTAAGTACATGCCTCAACTGGACTGTTATGGGTACCCTCACCCTGGCTCTGCTGTAACAACAGAGCTGACACTGCTCCCTCACTGACACATACAGCTTGCTGTCCTCCAATGTGTTCACACTCCCCAGCATGAGTCCTGCGCAAAAAGCAGCAGCTTCAGTCTGCAACATATGCAGCAGTATGTTCAGCTACCCACTACAGACCTACCATACCTCAAACCCCCTAGAACAAGGGATCCACACTACACCCATACATAAAGGGGTGGGGGTGAAAGGTCAAGTTACAGGGACATGTGTCACAGTCTGCCCCTACAAGCATACATAGCTGATAGACCAACTGCTACTGCAGCAGCATGCATATTCTGATGTGTATGACATATGACACTCATATTTATCCCCCTTACTGACCTCAACCCACATTGTTTAACACTGATCTGCCACATAATCAGAAAGGCATATGACAATGGCCAAACATATCATGCAAAACTATGGACATACCACATAAATCCCAACAGTGGACAGTATTTATACCTACCCTCTGTGATGCTGTAGTCTCCACACCTCAGTAATGTCCATCTCAAAGTCTAGGAAAGGGGCCAAGACCTACATGAAGGCCTTAAATATTGCACTGTTGTGCCATGTCATTGGCTAATGAAAGTGCAACCCAGATGTTCTGGATGCAATTAGCAGGTCTGAGCCATGGATTGGTGCACAGGCAATCACCTGTAATTGAGCATTACCTACAAAAGGCAAGCGGTTGCCTATTGTAAACAGGTATGTAACTTGCTTTACCAAGGTAGACTGATTTCAGAAGCATTTTTCTTCAGGATTTCTGCACAAAAGGATTACAGCACTCTACCAGGTATGTAATACAGTTCCCCATCTAATGGGACACAGATGGGAGGATGCAGTTATGGGTAATAGGGATTACAACAGTAGGCCTCTAGTACATCTCTGGGAATGACATGTTGCTGATAGTCTGCTGTCCAAAAGCTACAGGCATGCCTTGCAACTCTGCCTGCTGTGACTTAGATCACAGCTGTGGCCCTCTCACTCCCTCCTACTATGGTCGGCTTCTGTACGAATGCTACTAGATTGTGTGTTAGACATAGTGACAGTAAGTAATGGTGGACACAGATGGCATATCACATGATGTACTGTCATTCAGCTCCTCTCAGTCTGTGAATGTCACACAAGAATAGTTCAGACATTGTACCGGTGTCCCTGACTGTCCCTGATGCACTCTGGCTAGGTCACTGTTTTGTTGACATTCATATCTCATCACTTGACAGCTATGGCTACCATACCTGGCAACCCTGTACAGCAAGACTGCAGGTCATAGCCATTAGTAGTAGGGGGACACAGGCACAACCTCAGTGACAGAGTGTATATACTGATTATACAAAGTAAGGACATGAATACAGTAATAGATATTACTGGAGCATAACTGTTTTCTGAGGGTTCTGGCTTGTGACAGCCAGATTCACCATAGTCTAATAACAACCATCAGTTATTGCCCAACCATTTGCATCCACATATTTCTGGCAAAGGGCACACATGCACATTCCACAAACATCTGTGCACTGGAGAACTAGGACACCTACAGGGAAGATACCCTACAGCACATTTGCATTGCTGTCTGTCATTGTGGCACACAGATGTTGCTGGACTGTACCCATATTCTCATAATAACACACATCTATTTGCTGAACAGTGGCTGTCTGACATGGTACTGGGATGTTGTCCATAGGGGACACACCACAGTAGATGGCACTGATGGGAGAGGAGACATACAGCACACTCCATCATTGCACACAGGTACATAACCGGTATTGCTATTATGTTGCTGATAGCCACATACAGGGTAGGACTTGGGAGGTAGCAGTGGATAGTGCAGGGAGATTTGGATTTGCAGGGTCTGTACACAGTGGAGAGCAACATATGTCATCCTGAGATGTGTTCTCTTATTCTTGTCTTTCAATCATGATGTATAGATGGAGGCACCACCATTTTCAGCTGCAGAAAATGATGTTATCCTGGATGACCTCCGACTGCATCATGACATTCTGCTCTCCAGGACTCGCCAGAATCATGAGCAACATGCAGCACTGCGGGCTAACTTTGTCACAGCAGGCAACCGAGTTGGGCTACAGGACAGAAGCTATGAGCAGGTCTGCCACAGGGCATCAGACATGGTAAATGCTGCACGGCAAAGGGCCGCTGCTGTTGCCAGGGACTGTGCTGCCACTGGTGGAGAGCCTGCAGCAGTAGAACCATTCTCGGCCACAGAGGAATTCCTGGCAAACCTGGGATTAACCACCAGCTCACAAGCAACCATCACCCCATACATCGTGGAGGTGGGTGCCACAACATCCACAGCAGAGAAGTGTCCAGGTAAACCTCTTGTGTTCATCACTGTAATACTGCATCAGTCATCATGGCAGCCTCTGCATACCAGTACACAGATGCCTGGTCAATCTGCATCAGGGGTTGTTTGTAACACACACTTGTGAACACATACTCAGAATGTCAGCAATGTAGGCAGTATCAGTACCTACTGTACATGTTGCTATATGCACATATTGTCCTGTAACAATGCAACATTTTTATTGCTGACAACACCTCACCCTCACATTTTCATAGGTACATCAGGTGTGGCCAGAGTCCACCGTCCTGTACCCGGTGAGTATGATACTGATTTTGTATGGATCATATATACCCTAAGAATGTTAAGGGTTGCCATTTTGCTGTATGCACAACTGATATGCTTAGCCAGATTATACTACTTGTATGTTCTTTTTCGGAGGGGGTTAACTGAAATGCATTGAATTGGTAATCACAGTAGTATATGTGTAGGAGCTGTAACATATTTGCACTTATTTTGAGAAAGTCTATGTAGTCTGCTATACATACAGGGGGTAATAGTATGCTGAAGACGGGTGCACTGTGTTTTAGGTGTAGGTCTATCGTATACACTGACATATCACTTATCTCACAGGTGTATAGTAGTGGCAACATTAACCGGACATAGCTGCAGTGCATGTGGTTTAATTGACCTGTCTTCTCTGTGTATGTTGTAGTCTGTTTGTGTGTTGTACATGGGATCAGAAGTAGGATGTGGTATGTGTAATGGAGTTGTGGCACTCCACCTGTATATATGTGTGTGTGTGTGTGTGTGTGTGTGTGTGTGTGTGTGTGTGTGTGTGTGTGTGTGTGTGTGTGTATCACCATACATAATAGTGCAGGTAGTACTGTACTTATTTTGTCTTCCTCCTCATAGGTGACCGTGGGAGTCAGAGTCTGTCCTCCTCACAACCTGATGTCAGTGTCTCATCAGACTCTGATGATGATGATGATGGCCATAGTAAGGCACAGTGGGGTTGCTGGGGGTTGAATCTGTCCCATGGTTTGACATCCCACTTCCTCCCCCTTTGTTCCTGCATACAGATAGTATGCTCACACATACCCAGTCCCCTGTGGCCACAGATATCGGATGGTCAGAGTGTGGTGGCATCGAACTGGAGAGTGTGGTGACAATGCCATCAGTGAGTGTAGACACTAGCCATAGCCAGAGATCTGGTGAAGTCACACACAGGCAGAGTGACAGGGGTGCTTGAAGGAGGATGGCTGCCCATCCACCAGCTGTCACAGGTGTCACATCATGAGTCACCTGATGCATGTTTCGGTCCATCATGGAGGCATAGGCATGTTCCGAATGCAACACCAGATGGGTGCCCAGGATCATGGATGCATCACTGTATGACATCCATGACTCCCTTCTCCACATTGGTGATACCATGCATAGTTTCTCTGATGTAGTGGACAGACAGTGGGGTGAGACATTGTCATTCCTTGACCACACATTGTGCTAGAACATGTGGTGGGAGTAGGGTGTCGGACATGTGGCCGTAGGTCAGTAATGACATCTGCTGAGAGTCCACATGGCCATGCACACTCACACTCCTGTAGTGACAGTACCTACAGCACTACAGAAGGGAGGGTGCTGTCTATACCACACATGGCAGGCCATAGGCACATGATCCTGGGCTGTCCCATATGGGACACAGGCCCAGCATACACCAGTTACCTTCAGCGACTAGTACCGCATCTGACCCTGGGCACGGTGGTGCAAGTGCCACTCCTGGCAGAGCCAATTTCCGTGTTCGTGGCCAGAGATGGTGAACTATCCACAACTGTCCAACATACCCACATGTAGGGCTAACACATGGCTTGACTGTGTACATGCACACACTCATACATCACTGTTACATGCAACCCTATCTACCTACTATTACATACTACAGCTCACAGTACTACTTGCATGCACCACTGGTTACATTTGGTGTACTAGTGACTGCAGCACTACATCACTCAACACCTTTATGTGGCTCTACAGCTATATATACATATGTTACCTCTATATATCTATATCTATCTATATATCTATATATATATATATATATATATATATGTATATATATATATATATATATAAAATCCAAAAGTAACCGTGTGCATGTTAAAAGGGATGCTCCGGTTCATAGACACAACACCAAAACAATAATATACCAGCACTCGACCCAGCAAAGCTTCTAGTAGTGAAATGCCTAATACAGGCAAAAAACGAGTCTGGAAACACTTCTGAGTGAGCTAAAATAGCTCTATATTTTTTTACTTGTTACATCATCCCTCAGCAGTGAAGTTAGTGAAGAATATGGTGAGGTAGTCTGTACCATATTCTGTATGCATAGTGATATATTCACATCTCAGTTCTGTAGGCAGATGAGCCATTCGACATGGGCCGAAATTAGCTAAGTGTAGGAGTATACCCAGTGTGACCGTCAGTACACCAGCCCAGACCTACCTATACTCCAGTCCAGGATTTTGTGTGCTACAACCAATTGGCTGCTGCACCTTATTCAGCAGTCCAGCACCTCCCTGATATTATGTCCAAATGATTCCTCGGCTGTGTGCTGCACATAATATCTGGGTCATACCTAGGATGTGTACAGATTGTAATAGACTGTACAGGGTTTTGCATCATATGTCTTTTATGTTTTACATAGCATTGTGATTTTCTGGTACATAAGTGGTAAATTATTATAGCTTGATGTTAGGAATTGATGACAAGACAGTTGATTTACTGACTCCATACACAGCAGGGAACACATGATACCGGGTGACCTGTTATTCCCTGCACTGTCTGCATTTGTGTGGCCACTAGTTAATCCTTCTACTTATATTTGGGCCTTTGTCCCACTCCCGTTCATGGCTTTGTCCATATCTCCTGCTCTAAGTAGTTGTTGGTATGCTGTGACTGGGGTACATGATGTAACACCACACACACGGTTACAGATTTCACACCTCTGACTGTACATGTTTTGCAGGATGTCCAGCATTCCACCCTATATGTCTGCTCTGCTCCTCAGACAGCTGTGTTTTTTTTTGGTAATAGACTACTACATAGTGCCCACTGACTTGTTGTAGGTACTGACACAATTACGTGATGGCCTGCACATCCTGCTGCGATTCTGACTTGTTACAACCTGCTGTTATACTAGCCACCTTCTAGGTTACTCATAGCATGTGTAATGTCCATAGCTGTGGCGCCCTGTCCCTCCATTGTCTCTGGCATTGTCCATCTTTCTTGCAGTAACAAATAGTGATATATTGACAGTCTATGGGACTACCATAGGAATACCTCTCATGCAAAATTGTAGGTGTATCCAGCTTCGAATCATGAACACCATCAACCATGTTAATGTACTTAGTCCACTAAGCCAGATCAGCCACCACAAAGTGAAGTTTAATTTCTGTCACTATTAACAGCAGACAGACATACACTTTGACCCCTGCAATTTGAGGAAATAGGACATGTTGCCAGGTTGTTTAGGATAGCCCTGGGATTGTGTGGTCTGCTGCTATAACCTTGCAAATATACAGTTACTACAGTTGCATGGGAACATGGCTGCATTGGGGGTAGGAGACTCTAGCATTGATAGTCATGATTCTGTTCTATGATCCCACCATTTGGCATTTCCTTCACATACTGCACTGGATTTTGCTGCCTTGTGACCTACTGCATATTATGGGGTAGCCAGTATTGGACAGAAAGTTCCTGTTGTCCCACATAGCTGTTAATTCTATGCAGGTAGCCCAGTAGCCCACTCTATTCCCTTGCATACATGCAGCAGGTCCATATATATGCTACCATAGTCTAGTACCCCATACATTTGTTGTAGAAGAGTGACTTATCTTGTAAATGCAGCAGTTGAGATAGTGCTTTAGGGCTGACTCTGTCTGATGCACACAGTACATGGTAAGGTACAGGTTGTGTGTTGTGGCTGGCATCCTTTTTACAATGTATGTGAGTTAGAGTGAGATGTCAGTCCCTAGGACCCTTGTTTTTCAATGCAGATGCTATGTGTTGCCTCTTGACCAAGGCCAGGGCACACCAAGCATGCTTACATCTCCTACAGGGACAGGCTCAGGGGGTTCCTTCTGTGAGTCCCCCTGGGTGTTTGGCTCTGGGAACCTTGGCACTGGTGGGGGGCTATGTGTCCCTTCCCTGTAATGATCCTGCTACAGCTGTTTCCACAGGATCATATTGTGTAGCATGGCACATACTGTGAACATCTGTGCACGTGTGGCTGCAGAGTACTGCAGGGCTCCACCAGATATGTCAAAGCAGCAGAACAGTGACTTGAGCAGTCCAAACACATGCTCTATGATGTTCCTAGTCATTATGGC